>NC_071122.1:2780000-3005000 GCF_024256425.1 Clarias gariepinus | reverse complement strand
GTGTTCAGGGGTGAGGACAAGACACAAACAGGACAGGACCAACACATGAGAAGGACATGAGCAGGACAGAGTAGAAAACGAGTAGAACATGAGCAGGACAAGACCAGAACATGAGCAGGACAAGACCGTACATGAGTAGGACAAGACCAGAACATGAGCAGGACAAGACCAGAACATGAGCAGGACAAGACCAGAACATGAGCAGGACAAGACCGTACATGAGCAGGACAAGACCAGAACATGAGCAGGACAAGACCAAGACATGAGCAGGACAAGACCAGAACATGAGCAGGACAGAGTAGAAAACAAGTAGAACATGAGCAGGACAAGACCAGAACATTAGCAGGACAAGACCAGAACATGAGCAGGACAAGACCAGAACATGAGCAGGACAAGACCGTACATGAGCAGGACAAGACCAGAACATGAGCAGGACAAGACCAGGACAAAACCAGGACATGAGCAGGACAAGACCAGGACATGAGCAGGACAGAGTAGAAAACAAGTAGAACATGAGCAGGACAAGACCAGAACATGAGCAGGACAAGACCAGGACAAGACCAGGACATGAGCAGGACAGAGTAGAAAACAAGTAGAACATGAGCAGGACAAGACCAGAACAAGAGCAGATCAAGACCAGGACATGAGCAGGACAAGACCAGGACATGAGCAGATCAAGACCGTACATGAGCAGGACAAGACTAGGACAAGAGCAGGACAAGACCAGGACATGAGCAGGACAAGACCAGAACATGAGCAGGACAAGACCAGGACATGAGCAGATCAAGACTGTACATGAGCAGGACAAGACCAGAACAAGAGCAGGACAAGACCAGGACATGAGCAGGACAAGGCCGTACATGAGCAGGACAAGACCAGGACATGAGCAGATCAAGACCGTACATGAGCAGGAAAAGACTAGGACAAGAGCAGGACAAGACCAGGACATGAGCAGGACAGGACCAGAACAAGAGCAGGACAAGACCAGGACATGAGCAGGACAAGACCAGAACATGAGCAGGACATGAGCAGGACAAGACCAGGATATGAGCAGGACAAGACCAGAACATGAGCAGGACAAGACCAGGACATGAGCAGGTCAAGACCAGGACATAAACAGGACAAGACCAGGACATGAGCAGGACGAGACCAGGACAAGACCAGAACATGAGCAGGACAAGACCAGGACAAGACCAGGACATGAGCAGGACAGAGTAGAAAACAAGTAGAACATGAGCAGGACAAGACCAGAACAAGAGCAGATCAAGACCAGGACATGAGCAGGACAAGACCAGGACATGAGCAGATCAAGACCGTACATGAGCAGGACAAGACTAGGACAAGAGCAGGACAAGACCAGGACATGAGCAGGAGAAGACCAGAACATGAGCAGGACAAGACCAGGACATGAGCAGATCAAGACCGTACATGAGCAGGACAAGACCAGAACAAGAGCAGGACAAGACCAGGACATGAGCAGGACAAGGCCGTACATGAGCAGGACAAGACCAGGACATGAGCAGATCAAGACCGTACATGAGCAGGAAAAGACTAGGACAAGAGCAGGACAAGACCAGGACATGAGCAGGACAGGACCAGAACAAGAGCAGGACAAGACCAGGACATGAGCAGGACAAGACCAGAACATGAGCAGGACATGAGCAGGACAAGACCAGGACATGAGCAGGACAGGACCAGAACAAGAGCAGGACAAGACCAGGACATGAGCAGGACAAGACCAGAACATGAGCAGGACATGAGCAGGACAAGACCAGGACATGAGCAGGACAAGACCAGGACATGAGCAGGTCAAGACCAGGACATAAACAGGACAAGACCAGGACATGAGCAGGACGAGACCAGGACAAGACCAGGACATGAGCAGGACGAGACCAGGACAAGACCAGGACATGAGCAGGACAAGACCAGGACAAGACCAGGACATGAGCAGGACAGAGTAGAAAACAAGTAGAACATGAGCAGGACAAGAACTTTATAGTCAGTAGGACACAAGCGCTTGGTTAAGTCTTCAGCTGCTGGGTCAAGTAATAGAGGACTGGTGTGTTTTTGCACGTGTGTGATTGATAAGACGCAACGTCCCCCAGTGAGACACACAGAGATGATGTGTGGGTTTAAATTTGAGCTCCGTTTGAATCGTTGCAGTATGCTGCAGAATCACAGTCTCAGTTTGCTTACTGAAACAGATGGAGTGAACAGAAGAGTGTAACTGACTCACTGTGTGTGTGTGTGTGTGTGTGTGTGTGTGTGTGTGTGTGTGTGTGTGTGTGTGTGTGTGTGTGCGTGCGTGCGTGCGTGCGTGTGTGTAAAATAAAGCACTGATGGAGAGACTCTGCTCTCTGTGGGATGAGTGGAATGAGACCAAAAGATTGGTTGCAACTATATGTGTGTGTGTGTGTGTGTGTGTGTGTGTGTGTGTGTGAGTGGGAAGGTGGAATGTTACTGTGTAGTCTTACACACATTTCACTGTGCTGCAGCATATCTAAAGACCTAGCCAACTGAACACACACACACACACACACACACACACTTGTTGGAACCTTTCTTATTTAACTCTAAATCTGTATGTGTTGTGTTATATTCATGGGAAACTTAAACTGTACTTCTCCCTTGCTCATACTCACTTTCTTTCACTAGTGTGTCGTGTGTGTGTGTGTGTGTGTGTGTGTGTGTGTGTGTGTGTATTTCAACTGTTTCAAAGCCTTTCCACTTGTTATATATTGTAATTCCCTTTTAGATATTTAAGATCGTCTGATCCGGTTCACTCGGTGTAGTGTGAACACATACACGTTTTAATATTGACTTTACTCTAGACAATTTGTGTGTGACTTCAGACCGGTGCTGATGACTGGTGTGTATTTTATCTCACACATAAATCTGCATAAAATTAATTTAGTGCAATACAGTAGATATTAAACACACGGGGGCGCTGTGGCTGTCGCCTTGCACCAGGGTCGAGGTTCAATTCCCAGCCAGGTTTAATTCCTGTCTCTGTTTGCATGGAGTTTGGATGTATCATGCTTAGTGGGCTTCCTCCACGTTATCTGCTTTTCTCACACAGTCCAAAGACATGCAGATTAGGCTATTCTCTAATGAGATGAGAAAAAGTAGAGTGCGTATGAGAGATATGAAATTGTTAAAAAAATAACATTTGAGCACGTACACTGAGGATTTCTGCTCAGGATCGTGGCCCAAATCTAACACCATGACTAACACATGTTATCTATCTATCTATCTATCTATCTATCTATCTATCTATCTATCTATCTATCTATCTATCTATCTATCTATCCATCCATCCATCCATCCATCCATCCATCTGTTTATGTAATTTAGAACCTAATGTGTAATTCTGTGTGCGTGTGTGTGTGTTACAGATAAGGAGGAGACGTCCGACTCCTGCTTCTCTGGTCGCATCCAGTGATCAGTCATCTCCTGGTAAACTTTATGCATCAAACATTATCATGATCAATCAGAACACACTATACTGCTCTTAACCAATCAGATCATACCATACTTACTCTCTGTCAATCAGAACATCCAATCAACAGAGATGTGTGTGTGTGTGTGTGTGTGTGTGTGTGTGTGTGTGTGTGTGTGTGTGAGTGAGAGAAAGAGAAAGAGAGAGAGAAATAATTTTCTACATAATGTCTAGGGATGCTGCAGTTGCTAGGCAACAGATTACTAGAAAAAGACAGCATAGAAAAAGTTGAAAGTTTTAAACAAACTGCTGCAGATAAAAGCAGGTCAGTAACCTGGGAGTCTGATATTAATCGTACCTTTACGTTGGTGTGTACAGTAAACACCAGAGATGTGTGAATGATCAGTGGTTTGGTCCGGACACTGGAAACAACGGCCAGAGCTGTAAGAGCCTCTGGTGAGCAGAGTGTAGTCAGAAGTGGCGAGTGCGGTGTGTTACGTCCCTGAGCACTCAGGACAGCTGGTGGCGCTACAGGAAGTGGAATCAGGTCAAGCACTGAGGAGACTGGGCTAACAGCTAGCTCAAACAAGCCGGGTATTCTGACAGATTTTTGGCAGATCAGACTTTTGGGAATATTTGAGCAGACCATAAGGGGCGCTCTGTCTCTACAGTTAACAGAGAAGTAGCTACATTTGTAGGTCAAGTGTGTGTGGTGACAGTAATACAGTGTTGTTGTTGTTAGTCCTTCGGCTGGCAAGGGGTCGCCACAGCAGAATACCCAGTCCGCACAACAACTTGGCACAGTTTTTACGCCGGATGCCCTTCCTGACGCAACCCTCCCATTTTATCCGGGCTTGGGACCGGCACTGCATCTAGTGGCTGGGGGGTTTGGGCACTGGCTGGGAATCGAACCCGGGCCTTCCGCATGGCAGACAAAACACCTACCACTGAGCCACCAGGGCCCTCGGTGACGGTAATACAGTGTACATAAGATAATTTATAGCTTTTTCTTTTGTGTGTGTGTGTGTGTGTGTGTAGAAATAGATGAAGACCGTCTCCCACACCAGTTGTATAAGGTAACTTTTTCTTACTTCTTATTCTACTTTTTATTATTATTATTATTATAATTATTATTATTATTATTATTGTTGTTGTTGTTTTTGGTGGTTTTTCTCAGCAAGCCTTGCTGAATTCACCACGGCAGAGACGGAAAGGTGTGAAGGGAACTCCAACAAAGAAAGGTGCATGAATTTACTGATATTACACTTAGAGACTGAGAGTCACACACACACACACACACACACACATATATATATATCAAGGTGGTCTGCATCAAGGATCGGCTCTAAGCCCCTTTTTGTTTGCTCTGGTGATGGACAGGATGACAGATGAGGTAAAACAGGACTCTCCATGGACTATGATATTTGCAGATGATATTGTGCTTTGTAGCGAGAGCAGGGAACAGGTGGAGGAAAATTTGGAGAGGTGGAGGTACGCTCTGGAAAGCAGTAGAATGAAGGTTAGCCGCAGTAAGACGGAACACATGTGTGTGAAAGAGAGGAACCCAAGAGAAACGGTGAGGCTACAGGGAGCAGAGGTAAAGAAGGTGCAGGATTTTAAATACTTAGGGTTAACGGTCCAGAGCAATGGAGAGTGTGGAAAGGAGGTGAAGAGGCGGGTACAGACAGGTTGGAATGGGTGGAGAAAAGTGTCAGGTGTGTTGTGCGATAAAAGAGTATCAGCGAGAATGAAAGGAAAGGTGTACAGGACAGTGGTGAGACCAGCGATGCTCTACGGCTTAGAGACGGTGGCACTGAAGAAAAGACAGGAGGCAGAGTTGGAGGTAGCAGAGCTGAAGATGTTGAGGTTCTCTTTGGAAGTGACGAGGATGGATAGGATTAAGAATGAGTTCATCAGAGGGACAACCCATGTTAGATGTTTTGGAGATAAAGTCAGAGAGGCCAGATTGAGGTGGTTCAGAGGAGAGATGGTGAATATATCGGTAGAAGGATGCTGAGGTTGGAACTGCCAGGCAGGAGGTCTAGAGGAAGACCAAAGAGGAGATTTATGGATGCAGTAAGAGAGGACATGAAGTTAGTTGGTGTGAGAGAAGAGGATGCAGAGGATAGGGTTAGATGGAGGCAAATGATTCGCTGTGGCGACCCCTGAAAGGGAACAGCCGAAAGACAAAGAAGAAGATATATATATATAAATATATGTGTGTGTGTGTGTGTGTAGAGCTGCAGTACCTGGTGGAACATCATGCACACCAGCAGCAGCGCTCGGTTTCGGCAGCAGACGAGTCGTCAGAGAGCTGTGTGTCAGATGTGGGTGGAGATGACGACGAAGCAGAGCATGATGGGAGTTTAATGTCCACAGACACAACAGAAGAGTTTGAGAAGCTGCGCTGTCAGATGGAGGGTAAGGAAACAGCAAGTGTGTGATGAGTGTGTGATAAAAAAGTGATTCATGCATTTGATCCTGTGTTATTAGCACATGTGATAAGAGTGTATTTAGTGTGTGACTAAAGAGTGAATGGTGTGTGGTTTGATTTGGATTAGATTTGTGTGTGTGTGTGTGTGTGTGTGTGTGTGTGTGTGTGCGTGTGTGTGTGTATGTGTGATAACTTTGTGATTTGTGTGTGATTGAAGTTTGATTATTGTGTATGATTAGTAATTCAATTTAAAATGTATAATTAGTATGTGAGATTAAAAGCCGTGATTAATGTGTGAATAAAGTGTCTGATTAGATGTGTTTTATCAGCATGTGTGATTAGTATGTAATGAGAGCAGAGGAGCACAGCTGCATGTTGGCTTTAAATCAATAAGCATTTTTGATAAGCATTTTACTAAATGAAAACATTTTACACTGTGGAAATTTAAATGAGGATGTCTACTTTTACATTTGATTCATATATGATTAGAATCTGTCATTAGCATGTGACTAGTGTGTGGGATTATTGTGGGATTTATGTGTAATGAAAGTGTGATTAGTGTGTGTAACTAATGTCTGGTTACTGCCTGATGAGTGTTATAAGCGTATTTCATTAGTGTTTAATAAGCAGGTGTGATTAGTGTGTGTTATTAGTGTGTGATTAGTGTGGGTAATTAATATGTGTCGTGTGTGTGATTAGAGTGTGAAATTAAAGTGTGACTTGTGTGGGTGTTTAGTGCGATTAGAGTGTGATTAGTGTGTGTGTGTCTGGTTAATGTTAGTGTGTGATTAAATCGTGATTAGTATGTGGGTTTGTGTGTGATTAGTTCCTGGGATGAGTGTGTGACTAGTATCTGATAGAGTATGTGTGATTATTGTGTGTGATTAGTCTGTGATTAGTGTGTGATTAGTGTGTGATTATTGTGTGTGATTATAGTGTGTGATTAGTCTGTGATTAGTGTGTGATTATTGTGTGTGATTATTGTGTGTGATTATGTGTGTGATTAGTGTGTGATTATTGTGTGTGATTATTGTGTGTGATTATGTGTGTGATTATTGTGTGTGATTATGTGTGTGATTAGTGTGTGATTAGTGTGTGATTATTGTGTGTGATTAGTGTGTGATTATTGTGTGTGATTAGTGTGTGATTAGTGTGTGATTATTGTGTGTGATTATTGTGTGTGATTATGTGTGTGATTAGTGTGTGATTATTGTGTGTGATTAGTGTGTGATTATTGTGTGCGATTATGTGTGCGATTAGTGTGTGTGATTAGTGTGTGTGATTATGTGTGTGATTAGTGTGTGATTAGTGTGTGTGATTAGTGTGTGATTAGTGTGTGATTATGTGTGTGATTATAGTGTGTGATTAGTCTGTGATTAGTGTGTGATTATTGTGTGTGATTATTGTGTGTGATTATGTGTGTGATTAGTGTGTGATTATTGTGTGTGATTATTGTGTGTGATTATGTGTGTGATTATTGTGTGTGATTATGTGTGTGATTAGTGTGTGATTAGTGTGTGATTATTGTGTGTGATTAGTGTGTGATTATTGTGTGTGATTATGTGTGTGATTAGTGTGTGATTAGTGTGTGATTATTGTGTGTGATTATTGTGTGTGATTATGTGTGTGATTAGTGTGTGATTATTGTGTGTGATTAGTGTGTGATTATTGTGTGTGATTATTGTGTGTGATTATATGTGTGATTATTGTGTGTGATTATGTGTGTGATTAGTGTGTGATTAGTGTGTGATTATTGTGTGTGATTAGTGTGTGATTATTGTGTGTGATTATGTGTGTGATTAGTGTGTGATTAGTGTGTGATTAGTGTGTGATTATGTGTGTGATTAGTGTGTGTGATTAGTGTGTGATTAGTGTGTGATTATTGTGTGTGATTATTGTGTGTGATTATGTGTGTGATTAGTGTGTGATTATTGTGTGTGATTAGTGTGTGATTATTGTGTGCGATTATGTGTGCGATTAGTGTGTGTGATTAGTGTGTGTGATTATGTGTGTGATTAGTGTGTGATTAGTGTGTGTGATTAGTGTGTGATTAGTGTGTGATTATTGTGTGTGATTATAGTGTGTGATTAGTCTGTGATTAGTGTGTGATTATTGTGTGTGATTATTGTGTGTGATTATGTGTGTGATTAGTGTGTGATTATTGTGTGTGATTATTGTGTGTGATTATGTGTGTGATTATTGTGTGTGATTATGTGTGTGATTAGTGTGTGATTAGTGTGTGATTATTGTGTGTGATTAGTGTGTGATTATTGTGTGTGATTATGTGTGTGATTAGTGTGTGATTAGTGTGTGATTATTGTGTGTGATTAGTGTGTGATTAGTGTGTGATTATTGTGTGTGATTATTGTGTGTGATTATGTGTGTGATTAGTGTGTGATTATTGTGTGTGATTAGTGTGTGATTATTGTGTGCGATTATGTGTGCGATTAGTGTGTGTGATTAGTGTGTGTGATTATGTGTGTGATTAGTGTGTGATTAGTGTGTGTGATTAGTGTGTGATTAGTGTGTGATTATGTGTGTGATTAGTGTGTGATTATGTGTGTGATTAGTGTGTGATTAGTGTGTGATTATGTGTGTGATTATGTGTGTGATTATGTGTGTGATTAGTGTGTGATTATGTGTGATTATGTGTGTGATTAGTGTGTGATTAGTGTGTGATTATGTGTGTGATTAGTGTGTGATTAGTGTGTGTGATTATGTGTGTGATTAGTGTGTGTGATTAGTGTGTGATTAGTGTGTGATTAGTGTGTGATTATGTGTGTGATTAGTGTGTGATTAGTGTGTGATTATGTGTGTGATTAGTGTGTGATTAGTGTGTGATTATGTGTGTGATTAGTGTGTGATTAGTGTGTGATTAGTGTGTGATAAGTGTGTGATTAGTGTGTGATTATGTGTGTGATTATGTGTGTGATTATGTGTGTGATTAGTGTGTGTGATTAGTGTGTGATTATGTGTGATTATGTGTGTGATTAGTGTGTGATTAGTGTGTGATTAGTGTGTGATTAGTGTGTGTGATTATGTGTGTGATTAGTGTGTGATTAGTGTGTGATTATGTGTGTGATTAGTGTGTGTGATTAGTGTGTGATTAGTGTGTGATTAGTGTGTGATTATGTGTGTGATTAGTGTGTGATAAGTGTGTGATTAGTGTGTGATTAGTGTGTGATAAGTGTGTGATTAGTGTGTGATAAGTGTGTGATTAGTGTGTGATTAGTATGTGATTAGTTGATCCGGTCTCTTGTCATTCTCCTACTGTAACAGCGTTTTCAAGAGAGAGTTTATCAGACACTGCGGAAATCGAAGGCTGTTATTCTCAGGACAGATCTGACACTCAAACATCAACACACCACACACACTCAGGTAAACACTCAACACACACAAATTAAAGAACACCACTAAACATGCACACATTATTATTATTATTATTATTATTATTATTATTATTATTATTAATAGAGCTGTCTTGGTGTGTGTTGTCCGTCCTTGTCTTTGTCTGCAGCACAAACAGCTCAGAGGAAGGAAATTAAACACTGATGATGAAGAAGATGAACACACAGAGTCCCACTAAAGACAATCTGCAGAGTTAATTCACTAAATATTAATGTTAATTAAACAACCACAATTGTTGCAGTTAAAATGAATGGCATGGAGTTGGTGTGATTGGGTTGGGCTGTACCCTGGAGCTATAATTATGTCATGAATATTAGCCACGCACCCTTTCAATTTCAATGTTGTGCCAAAATGGAATGAAGCTTTTAAACTAAACTTCTGATTATGAAACCCACTTTGTGTCTGTGTGTATATGTGTCTTACCTCTGGCTCTGAGAGAGCTGAAAATAAGGCTTGTGCTATAATGGGACATGTATCACCAGTGTTGGGTTTAACGCGTTTTTAGTACTTGGATTACTTCTTTGATGTAACGAGTAATTTAACACAATAGGTCCGTCATTTAAGTATTTAGTTATTCAGTTATATAGTTATAAAATGTAATCCGTTATTCAGACAATTTATGTGATTTATAATCCAGACAGCAGTGACTCCATTAATGTGTGTGTGTGTGTGTGTGTGTGTGTGTGTGTGCCCCACCCTTGATAACCCGCCCCCCTCTGTTAGTAGTTAACAGACTCTGGGCCAAACTTGGCTGAGTGATGATGGTAGAATAATTATAAAGGTCTTGACTAAAACAACATGCAAAGGAGTTTTAACTTTCTTCAATGTAAAAGTACTCTAACTAGTTACTTTTATCAGAGAGTAATGCTGTAATGTAACTGATTACCTTTTAATCACAGTAATTTTGGAATGTAATTAGTTACTTTAAAAAGTAACGCCCCCAACACTGTGTATCACTAATACAAACATTATATTTTATTACACTTCTCTCAGCTCAGCTCAACTTGTATAGCACTTTAACCACAAGAATGCCCCAAAGTGCTTCACATAGATAATAAAATAAAATGGTAATATAAAAAGATAATATAAAAATTAAAATAACATCACACATATCTAATCAAAACAGAATATATAAAATCAACATCTCATGTTGGCTTAAACGCCAGAGAAAACATGTGAGCTTTAAGATTGGACTTAAACACCCTCGGTGATGTGGCTTAACAAAAAGTCAAAGGTAGGTCATTCCACAGTTTGGGTGCCGCTACAGAGAACGCCCGATCACCCATAAGCTTGCATTTGGTTTTAGGAACAGTCAGTAAAAGTTTATCTGATGATCTGAGAGACCGAGGTGGGGCATAGGACTGAAGCAGATCCAAGAGGTAGGGTGGGGCAAGGCCGTGTAAACATTTATACGTGACCTAAAGAATTTTAAAACTAATTCAGTACTGTACTGGGAGCCAATGAAGGGAAGTCAGAACTGGCGAGATATGAACTGGCGACAGAGTAGCCTTCCTTTTGTTTTAACCAGAGATAAATCTGACTATCATCTGCATAGCAGTGAAAGGAGATGCTATGTTTTCTCAGAATATAGCCAAGCGGCAACAAATACAAAGAAAAAATAAGACCCCTGTGGGACCCCATATGTCAGAGGAGCTGATGAGGACAGAAAATGTTCTTTCATTAAGATAGGACCTAAACCAGTCTAGAGCTGTGCCTCTAATTCCCACCCAGTGTTCTAAGCATGACAGAAGGATGTCATGGTCTACTGTATTAAAGGCAGATGTTAAGTCAAGGAGCAAAAGAATCACAGAATCACCAGAATTGGTAATACGATAAATGTCATTTAAGACCCTTAACAGACCTGTTTCGGTACTGTGAAGGGCCTCAAAACCAGACTGAAAGACCTCAAGAATTTCATGCTCATTAAGATAACTTATTAGTTATATACTACTTTCTCCAGAATCTTGGACAGAAATGGTAGCTTAGAGATTGGCCTGTAATTAGAAAATACAGACAGATCAAGATTAGGTCTTTTAAACAAGGGCTGCACAACTGCAAGTTTAAAATTTCTGGGTACCACCCCAGATCCCAAGCTGCTATTTATAATATTTAAAACTATAGGACCTAGAATGTGAGCCAACTCTTTAAAAAGATGTGAAGGAGCTGACGGCTCTACAAGCCAATCAGGGGCGTCTGTGAGCTCGCGCAGGCGGAGAGAGCGGATAGTGCTGTTCCCCTGAGTGTGTAACGCCCCCCCCCAATGGTGCGTGAGCAAGCAGTTCGATAACGTCACGTGGATCGGAGGAAATACGTGGGTCGGTCTGCGGCCCTCCTGACTGATTGGCAGTAAAGGCTTAATGTGGGAGCCTCCAGTGACTGGGAGGAATTGGACACTACTAAATCAGGGGAGAAAATCGGAAAATTCAGAAAAAGGGGGATAAATATAAAAAAAAAGATGTGGGAGGAATAGAATCAGCAGGAGTGTCACACCTGGCCCAGCTCAGCCTTGGGAAATAAAATCTGGCTCGCCGGATCACTGAGCCGCCGCTTTGTCTCCACCTAGTGTGTCTACGTGTGTACTTGTTTCACTATGTCTTTTGCACCAAATCGAGTTCACCTGTGTCTACCCCGTGTGTCTCCCTATTTATTCCAATCGAACCTGTAGCCCTTTGTCTGTTCACTGCTGTGCACCATTGTGTTTTGTGAGTGTTACTGATCAGATGTTTGTGTATACTACTGCAGGACTGAACGGTGTCTGCAGGGACGGGTACGTCGTGTGGGTTACAAAGAACCTTCGTCAAGGTCAAGGCTGAGTGAGACCCAGCCCTCGGGGTTCCACTACCGACTGAGTTGTCATTTCTTTTGTTTGTTTGTTTCTTGCTGTTTATAACCCAGCCCATCTGCAGACCCAGCCTCAGTATCTTTTGTTTTATTTTTTATGTGTGGACTTCAAAGTGGCTAATAAAACCACAGATACTTGGCCCTGCATCTGCGTTCGTCTCCTAATCCTACCAAACATGACAAGGAGAACCTGCAGGCTTCATAATATTAGAGACGAAGCACTAAAGAAAGCTATCACACACTGCATAAGAGCTTTCAAAACTGAAAATTTGGGGACCATTAAGGATTGCATTAAATGACAAATAAAACGCGCGCAAGGTTTAACATCATTACTTATTAGAACTGAGTCAAACAAAACAGGCTTATGATCAGACAATACTGCATCACATACTTCAATATTAGACATAGATAATCCATGGGATAAAACAAGATCAAGGCAAAGAAAATCGTGAGTACAAAACCGAAGTCCTGAGAGCATGCGAGGTCATACACATAAATCAGTCCGACAATAACAGAAGTACCAGGAGGGTGTAGACGAGAGAGAAATCCAAGAAACAGGCAGGGTCGATAACAGGCTAATTTGCTTGACAAAATAAGCGCAAGGCACACGAGGGAGATACTGCAGCACTGAATGGTTCTCTCGGCGTCCTTAAAAAGTCTAGAGATGATTACCTGATTGAGTTCACGTGTGCGTGAGCGGCAGGTGAGCTTGCAGGTAGAAAAAACCTGGAGTTAAGTTTAGGGTCTGGAGGTGCTGGGTTGGTCTGGCTGGCGTGTGGCACCATTAGCCATTATCCATAACTGAATGGGCTTTTCTTTTGACACGTTTTATTTTATATCACCTATTACCCCTCTCTCACCTATTACACCTCTCTTACCTATTACACCTCTCTCACCTATAACCCCTCTCTCACCTATAACCCCTATCTCACCTATAACCCCTCTCTCACCTATTACCCCTCTCTCACCTATAACCCCTCTCTCACCTATAACCCCTATCTCACCTATAACCCCTCTCTCACCTATTACCCCTCTCTCACCTATTACCCCTCTCTCACCTATTACCCCTCTCTCACCTATTACCCCTCTCTCACCTATTACCCCTCTCTTACCTATTACCCCTCTCTCACCTATAACCCCTATCTCACCTATTACACCTCTCTTACCTATGCGGTTTGACTCGCTGTGGGATGCAGTGTAAGCCACCTCGAGTGCCCGCCGGCGTTCCGCGAAGATCTGCAAGGTCCACGAGCTTCCGCATGTTAAACATTATCTCATCGTACTCTGTTATCTCATCGTATTCATTCTATAAGTGCGCTATACAACCCCAACCACTGACATGCTTCACATTGTTTCTGAAGCTGGTGAAGAGTGTTGTCAGCAGTTTGTCAATCAACTATGATTGTATACTCGGTTCGTTTCACCGTCACTACAGGTTACATGAAAATATAAGCGGCAATTTGGTGATTTAATTTATATATTTGTCTATTATGGCATGCTATTGATAAGTTAACCCATGTCGAAATAAACATTATTTGAAGAATTTTGTGCAATGATTAATTTGCATAAAAAGTGCTGTCTTTCTTAACGCTGTCATAAATCGATTCCTGAGCCACCGATGTCAGCTAATTCAGGACCTTCACTGTAGACAGCGCCTTGTAACGTCTGACATAAGAGGCAGCGGGCCCTGAACATTAAAAACACCCACAATAAGGACACGATCATATTAAGGCATCATTTCAGCCAAAAAAATCAGACAAGTCAATAAAAAAAAGGCCTTATTATACAACGGTGTACAACGGTGGACGATGAATCACTCCACACAACACTGTGAGAGCGGCCAAGCTCAAATAAGTTCAGCTCAAAGCTGAAAAAAGACAATAATGACAGCTGCTTACAATAAAAGTTATCCCTATAGATCACCACGATTCCTCCTCCTCGACCCGATGTCCTCGGAGAATTAAGATAGACAGAGCAGGCACTGTATTCACCAACACTCAGCCACGTCTCCGTAATAAAAAGAAAGTCCAAACCACGTGAGGTGATAAACTCCTTTAGAATGAAAGTTTTGTCGGTTAGTGATCTAACATTTACCAGGCCTATCCTGGTCCTCCTGTTTACCATCCAGATAAGGTCAGGGCGCCCGACAAAGCGAGCGCAGGTTCTCCATATTCACCCCTCGCACCCGGCGAAAACGTGGAGAGCCACGATGTGACCGAGAAACTTCACCCGAACCAACCACAGGTACCAGCCAGGGTACCGCGTCTGTGAAACCCCAGGACATAATAAGATACTGATCGGTACCATGGATCGGACGGGAGGTCTCAGGAAATCATGCCAAACAGGCCTTAAGCTTTACTTGACGACCGCCTCGGCAACAGAAGCGCTTTCTTTGGCGACCTGGAAAAGCACAGCGGTAGAGGTGAGCAGGTATACCCCATAACAGGGCAGATGATTCTGCTCATTATTCTCAAACTGTATTAAATTTTCCATAGAAAGCCGAAGGTCCAAGTGTGTTTGGCGATCAGCAGAGATACAGAGACCTGCTGCAGCAGAGATCTCGCTACTATCTACACACACACACACACACACACACACACACACACACACACACACACACAGTATTTACTTATTTGTTTGTTTGTTTAGTGTGTAGTTTTTTAAAGTACATTGCTCTGTAGTGATTATACACATCACAGTAAAGCATTCCAGTGGGGATTTATTAAATGTTAATAAATATTAATAAATGGTATTAAATGGTAATTCATATTTATTTTTTTATTATTTACAGTGTGTTTCAGTCAACATGTTTTATATGTATTGGAGATATTACAGTCTATAGAAAAAGTTCTTTAACAGATGAGAGTTTAACTATGTGTGTGTGTGTGTGTGTGTGTGTGTGTGTGTGTGTGTGTGGTTGTATATGGTGGTGTGCAATATTATATACACTGTGACATAAACAGTGAGGTGTGTATTGTAATAATAAACACAGAAATGTGTAGAGTGGATTCTGCTTCAGAGCCATCAGGCCACAGAACATCCTCCTCTTCCTCCTCCTCCTCCTCTTCCTCCTCCTCCTCCTCCTCTTCCTCATCCTCCTCCTCTTCCTCATCCTCATCATCCTCCTCCTCTTCCTCCTCCTCTTCCTTCTCCTTCTCCTCCTCCTCCTCTTCCTCCTCCTCTTCCTCCTCCTCCTCCTCCTCCTCCTCTTCCTCCTCCTCCTCATCATCCTCATCTCTTCCCATTCTTTTCCTTCTCCTCCTTTCTGCACTCATTTCTTTATGCAGATTTCTGTCCTGTCTGCATTTCAGGCTCGTCTCTAATATCAGACACACCTGCAGACAGACAGGCAGACAACCAGTTTATAAACAAAATCTGCACAATGAATTTCGTTTTTGTTTCTCTAGATGTTCTAGGTGAGAAATCTGTAAATACTTTTCAGTGTTTATATTTTGTGTGTGTTTGTGGGTGTGTGTTCATGTACTGTATTGTGTTTATATGATTCATGTATTACTGTTGTTTATCTTGTCTCTCCACTTGCTCTTGTTCTCCTCAGTGTGTCTCATCCACATGGATCTGAAGCTAACAAGGTCCGCCACAGTCCACTGGAGTCCTCTACACGCACACACGCACACACGCACACACACACACACACACACACACACACACACACACACAGCTGTAATGTAAATGGACAGACGTCTTTGCCTTCTACAGACACCAGAGGGACACAGAGAGCATGCATATGTATTGCAGGCTGGGATCAGGGTTCTCACTTCTGAGCACGATGCGGTGACACACACCTGTACCTGCTGCAGGTCGGTGAAGGATCGGGAGTGTCCTGTATCAGAGGGATGACGATTTGCTCGGCCATGTCGCTGATTAAGGAAAATGTTGGCTCCACGATAAACTCTATGAAAGCTGAAACACACAAACATCATACTCACATATTTATTTAACCTGAATCATCTCTTTACTTTATAGTCCCGCCCCTAAACATATGGCCCCAGCCCCTGAGCCCATAGCCCCGCCCCGACCCTGAACATATGATCCACCCCCTGAGCTTATAGTTCCGCCCCCTGAATATACAGTGTTCAGCGTTTTGTAAGTGTGTGTGTGTGTGTGTGTGTGTGTGTGTGTGAGAGTGTGTGTTGAATTTGACTTATGGGTTGATAAGTTTCTGAGATTAGCAATGATCAATATTGAGGCATCTCACCTATCTGAGACTGAGCGACTGGCGTGTTCTGTCTGTCACACAGAGGAGAGATAGCCAAACCCAGTTCAGCTTCTCTGTCACCCTGTAACACACAAACACACACATAAACAGAAAAACAACAACAACAACAACAATAATAACAACAACAACAACAACAACAACAACAATAATAATAATAATAATAATAATAATAATAAATGTGTGTGTGTGTGTGTGTGTGTGTGTGTGTGTGTGTGTGTGTACCTGTGTGAAAAACTCCTCCATCAGTCTGGGGGTCCAGCGTGAGTGTAAGCTCCAGGATTTAGCAGGATGACTGATATCAGCTGCATGCAGAATCAGTGACAGTGCCTTCGGTTTATCGATGCTGATTAACACACACACACACACACACACACACACACACACACACACACACTGATTCTTTATAAGATTACAACCCAAAACCTTGGGGCCAGTAGGTTCCCCATGTGTCAGCAGGGTGGCTTCGGCTCCTTGGGGCGTGGCTCTGCAGGGCCAGTGGGGGGCGCTGTGATGTCTGGCACCAGGACGTTGGCAGCTGAGCTTGTTTGTCCAGAGCATCCAATGGGGTTTGATTGAATCGGCATGTGGGGAGTTTGAAGGCTGGGTCAGGTGGCTTGGGCTCTTTCCCTAAGCTAGAGGTTCTTAACCTTTTAGAACTAAAGTGTCCCCAAACCTCCCCTATCATGTGATCATTTTATACAACTATACACAATGACAGATGGCTAGACAGTTATGGAACATGTTATCAAAATTGTAACTATTGTAACTATTTTGAACAAGAGAACTTAAAGTAGTATCAGTTGTAACGTGTAAACGCTAAATAACGTGTAAGTATTATTTTAAGTGTGAATGCTGCATTTAATTAGTGTGTTGCATTCTACAAGCATATAATACGAATTGGGACGCAGAGGGCGTCGGTGCGTCCGCGTCTCAGCCATGACATCATTAAAGAAACCAGCGGGACACCCGCGCTTGCTTATTTTTACAAAGACGCGCAATTCGCGGTTCAGTGTTGGACACCGCAAGCCTCAGGTCATCTTCCACCTGGAGCCGATTTCGGTACTTTGTTTTCAAAGCCGTCAATTTTGAAAACCCGGCCTCGCACAGATAAGTTGAGGCGAATGGAAGAAGTTATTTTACGGCGGCGTCAGATAACTGAGGATATTCAGGCATCACGCTTAATCAAAATGACGGCGGAGAGGAAGAGCTGTATGAGTCTCGCAGTCTCATGTCACACTTTAATTCGACTAACTGCTCCGCCATGTTAACTGGAAGGTCTTTTTCTGGGCAGATAAAGGGATCTCTGACCCTGACCCTGACTCTGACAGCAAATGAACTGAAATTCTCAGCAAAATAACAGCCGAACTGTTGTTTTAGTCCCTCTACATGCTGAGCGACTGTATCAATCAAAGGAGAGATATTTATCCCAGTCTCTTGCACACAGTCAGCGAAGTTGGGAAACATGTCAACATTTTTATTAACCAGATGATCACGCCAAAGATCCAGTTTGCCAACAAATGCACTGACTTTTTCTGAAAGAAGCCAGATGTTACCATCTCTCCCTTGCATAGATGTATTCAGCGAATTCAGCCTATCGAACATGTCTACAAGGTATGACAACTGCGCTAACCAAAGAAGGTCATCCAGGTACCGCACAAGGTCGGACTTAACATTTACTTAAAGAAATGTCTTCACTTTGGAATGTAATTCGTAGAGGCGTAGAGGTAAAACCCGATCTCTGGAAAGCCAGCGACCCTCATTATGTAAAAGGAGCTGCTCATGTTTGGCTCCCAATTCCTGACACAGCAAGGAAAACAGGCGTGTGTTTAATGGGCGTGCTTTAATGAAATTGACAATTTGCACTGCCTGCCTTAAAAACTGTCTTAAGACACTCAGGCATTTTCTTTGATGCGAGAGATTCATAATGATTCATACAGTGGGTCAACTTGGCTAATGGAGCTAAATTCTGGACACGAGTGACAAGGCCGCTAACCCTCCCAGTCATTGAGCGAGCCCTGTCCGTGCAAATACCGCCACATTTATCCCATGACATGCCTGCATCTCGTAAACATCCAACCAGAACCTCGCCGGTTGTGTGCTCTGGAAGGGGCCGACAGAAAAGAATGTCCTCCTCAATATTAGCATTTTTTACATATTTGACATGGGTAAGCAACTGTGCTAGCCCTGCAACATGAGTACTGGCTTTGCATGATGTTAACTAGCAATTGCTCTTTAACGTCGCTTGCCATGTCAGATATGCGGCGGCTAACGATGTCGTTAGAACGGGGGATGTCACTAATCTGCTGAGCAAAATTTTCTCCAAACATAACCTGACATATCTTTGGCAGCCTTGGCAATTGTGTGAGGTTTTCCTAATTTAGCCACACATTTAGGGACGTAGTACGGTGCTTCTAGACACCTGCTGGAAACAAAGGTTGCGTTTCTGTCGTTCATGGCCAGACAACTTAAATTTGAAATTGAAAAAATCTAAGGGTTTGTCTTTAAGTCTTGGATGTTTAGTTTCTAAATGGCGCTTCAGCTTGCATGGCTTCATGCTATCATTTGCCAGCAGATCTGCGCAAATGACACACTGGGGCGTCCGTCCCAGCCACCGTAAGGCCAAGCTGAAGATAGCTAATGTTCTACTTTCGTATTTTACACTTTCTGACGACGCATAGTCACAACTCCTTTTCGTATGTGTAATGAATTTATCCACTGTCTTCCCAAAATTCGTTCCGCTGCTACTGACAATCTGAACGTGTCCACACTGACAGCTGGATAAAAGGCGGACTAATAAGCTCCACCTCTCCACAACGACAGAAGAATGCAGAGAGAGAGGAGCGCATTTTTCACCCCAAGCTGAGCACGTTTTCTTCCAAATCAAGCAGTATTTTTCCATTTTTCCATGTGTGTTCTATCTGAAAGGTGAAATGCAATAAAATACACCCAGTTCCCAAATAATGCATTGTCTCTGTTTTTTCTTGAAAACAATTTGCGCCCCTCTCCCGATCCCTCCGGTGAGAACCACTGCCCTAAGCTAAGTTTATGAGGCTGTCATGTGATGAACGAAGAACAGGAAAAGCCCGATGACTTGAAGCTAAACTCATCAGTTCTCTTTCCGGCTCAGACTGCATTGGTTAAGTGTGGGGCTGTCACATAACAAACAAACATCTTTAAAAAAAACTGAAAGACTTGACAGATGAACTAATTCCTGTACAGAACCTGAGATGTTCCACATGGGCAACTGAACGAATCATTCTTGAGACGACTCGCTCTTCCAGAGCTCAAAAATCCTTCACGAACGACCCGTCACTAGTCATTATTCTCCATGTTTGTATGCGACAGTGGTGTGAGTGTTACTGTTACTGGTGTGTGTTATTTATTGGTACCTTTCATTATGCTGTAAACACGTCTTCATGGCTTTAATGTGCAGCACGTGAGAGGACATATCGGTTCCCAGAACCATCTCTATCACCAGAGACCGCAGCTCACTGACACACACACACACACACACACACACACACTAAAATTAACAACGCAAGTGGTATAGTCATGTCCATGACCTCGTGTGTGTGTGTGTGTGTGTGTGAGAGAGAGAGAGAGAGAGACTCACAGCCACTCAGTGCGCGTCAGGTTCATGAAGATGTTGGTGTTTTCGTCCTGCAGAAGGCGGAACGCAGCACTTACGTGGTGACTCTCCTGCACCGAGCGATCGTTATAGACCATCGCCAACTCAGACCTACACACACACACACACACAAACACACACACACACACACAGAGGTCATGGACATGACTATACCATCACTTATCTTTCAGAAGCTGATGTACACTATGTGACACACCGTGTGTATATGTGGAAGTTGTTGGTCCTTCCTGTGTGTTCGTAATCGTGAACCGCCGCTGCAAACAGACACGCCAACATCTCCAGTTCGGTAAGCCAGTACTATACACACACACACACACACACACACACACACTATTTATAAGCTCCCATGTTTTACAACCACATTATTCATTGTTCACACATAGACAGATAGAGAGTGAGACACACACACACACACACACACACACACACAGACAGGTACCAGAACTCCAGTGCGCAGCAGTAGACAGTGCACTGTGTGTGTGACGTCAGCAGCATGTGTGTGATTGTGATAGGCGTTTGTGTGTTTGCTGTAACCGCGTTCCAGCTCACACAGGAATGACATCAGACATGAGAGAGGCACCTGGAACACACACGCACACACACACACACACACACACACACACATATATATGCAATTAATAACTACATTTACATGCTTTAATCCACTTAGAAAAGTGCTTAAGTGCTTAATCTGTTGTTTGTTTACCGGGTTCAGCATTAAGTGTGTTCAGTGTTTGATGCGTTAATTGTTTTTTCGTGATTGTTTGTGTTTGGTGTGTAGTGTGTTCAGTGTTGTACCTTAAATCTGCCGTTCAGTTGGTGTTTGATGATCAGCTCGATGAAGAGTGTTTTTAGTGAATGACCTGAACTTCCAGCGTCCAGAGCGAACACGTCAAAACTCCACCTGTCCACATCCTAATCATCAACACACAATCAACACACAACACAACGCAATAAGCCCACAACACACTGTGTAATTCACGATTCGCCATTCATACGAGGAGTGTCCGGGAGATACCCGCCAGTCGCCCCGCCAGTGAGGGTTAGGAGGAGCCAGTTCAGCTTATCACCTGAGGAGCCGCTGCCCGCGGGGCCCAATCAGCCACACTGTCCGACGCCATCATTCACCAGCCTGTGGCCGCATGCCAGCGGGGCACTGCCCTCATACATTCCTTTCCTCCCCTTTTTTTCTACCTCCCTCCTTTTAACCCTTTACTTCCCCTAATTTCCAAATAAAATTACCCCTTTTCCTAAGACCTCGCCTCATGTTTGTGTGTCCAACCCATTACAGCACACATAATCAGCACACTATAAACACGCTATCAGTGCACGATCACCCTTCTATATTTTAATATCAATTTTTTATACTTCTCAATTTTACACTTACACTTTGCTTAATTCATATATATATTTATATATTTTCATTTAATTCTATTTTATTTATAACTTTTGTAAATTTGTATATTTCATCCCAATTTTTTACAAATATTTCTTTTTTTTTTTAAGATGTTCTTGCATAATCAACGCACAATGACCTGATATATATAAATAGCATTTTGTGTAATTTACAATTTATGAGGTCTTATGGAAAAAGTTTTTATTGAGCATAATGGGGAAGGAAAGGGTTAAAAGGAGAAACGAAGGGAAAAAGGCAAAGAAAGGATATACATGCGTGTCTGTCGCCAGTGAGCCACAGCCCCTGCACAGGCTGTTAAGCCGTAGGTAGAGTGGGCCCACGTGGGCAGGGGTTTCTGCAAGCTCCCTCATACGGCTCCTTTCGTGACCAGCCAAACCGGCTCCTTCCAGTTCTCATTGGTGTGATTGCAGGCGGGTATCTCTAGGACACTCCTCACCTGAGTGGCTTTACAGGCTGGGAACAGAAGCCTTGTCATGAAACACACAGCTGCCTTTTCTCTATAGGAGGCAGGGTCACGAAATTCAGCTCTGTTTTAAAGTTCACGTGACGGGGAGCTCCAGCAGTACTTGTGTCTGCCCTTAGTGCGGTGATCAAAAATGCCATTCCATCTGCACCTTTAAAGTCCCAGGCGCATAGCAACGTGCCTTTCGCATGCCTTTAAGCATCTGCTGTGCGACTCAGCTCATGTCCAGGCAGACACAGACCAACAGACAGACAGCCCAGATCTACAGACCCCCGAGATGTTCTCCTGACATCGTTTGTGTGGAATTTAGTTGCACACTTATAGGCACATTTTTAAAATAACGCCATCTGGTGAAATTTGGAATAAACTACAGTAGAACCTCGGATTGAGAGTAATCCTGCTGGGTCTTAGTGATCGTCTCTCACTGATATAATCAACATCCGTGTACGCGTGTACTGTTTACTATAACACTGTGACCACGTGTGTGTGCAAGTAAAGCATCTTTTATTTTTTGTTTGTATATATGCATGTGTGTGTGTGTACGTGTGAAAGTTGTCCTTTCACATGTGTGTGTACTCTTTATTATAAAACATGTGTGTAAAGCAAAAGCAAGTCTTATTAGAGAGGTTAAAGATCTACGCACAAACACTAACAGAAACATCTGTCGCGATTTAATTTCTACTTTTTTTAAAGGTAAATAAAGGTAAATTTGTTTTATTTTTATATTTTGTATTAATTATTTTTATGTATTTATTTTTTGGGGTTGTGAAACGAACAATCAGAATTTTAATTATTTCTTATCTTTGATTTAAGAGTGTTTTGATATACAAGCACACTTCCTGAACAAATTATGCTCGCAATCCAAGGTTCAACTGTAAAATTTTTATGTTTTATGTCAGTCTGATGCTCAGTTCTAGATGAACAAAAGAATGTTACCCGTAAACAGTTGAGCACGTCAGCAGGTTGATCTGGCATGGCGGTGGAGTATGCTTTACGGAACATCCTGCAGATACAAACAAAACATGCAACATACCGTACACACTGTAACACTTTACAAAGGTGTTTAGTCACACCCAATATAAAACACTGCCACGAGGTTTAGATACTGAATTTATTTATACTAATTTATATGCCAGAGTAGTTATTACTCTGTTTATTTATTACTCTGTATATTGTTTATTATATTGGGTTCATGTAACTTGGGTTTGTAAGAAATCACTTAAAAAGTGCGTGCGTGCGTGCGTGTGTGTGTGTTTCACAAGGTTTAGAAAATTTATTGTCTAGGTAAATAAATAGGTCCTTGTTTTAACTCTGAGGAAGTTAAACCAACATGTGATCAGAAGTTCTTAACAAGAAAAAAAAGTTAGATGATGATCTGCATCACAGTTACATAAACTGTTCAAGGGGGTTGTATTTTCAAGGACGCAGGGGGCATTACATATTTATATTGTATAAATAAAATAAAGATTTTGTCCATAAATTGGTCAGAATTCGCTCTTTCAAAGAAATCTTTATGTTTCGTACACTGGAGGGAGTACCCGAAACCAGTCTTGGTAAAAATGTTTTGTCTTCGTATGTCAGTATGTATGTCTGTATGTCTGTCCAGCTGGTTTTGTCACAGCATCATGCAGAACTTGCTGACTAGAATTAAAAGAAGCTTAGCCAATATTTAGGTATTTGCGTAAAGGTAAACCTGCAGCATAAATTAAGTCAAAATATTGAGTAAAAGTGAAGTTATGAGCTTATAAGTTATAGCTTTTAAAAGCTTTTTTAGGCAAATATACAGTGGAACCTCGGATTACAAGCATAATTCATTCCGGAAGCGGGCTGGTATTCAAAAACACTCGTAAACCAAATCTAGTTTTCCTATAAGAAATAATTGCAACTCAAATGATTTGTTCTATAGACCAAAAAAAAAACCATAAAAATAATTAACATTCACGCTGTCTGTGTGTGTGTGTGTGTGTGTGTGTGTGTGTGTGTGTGTGTGTGTGTGTGTGTGAGAGAAGCAGAGAGGGGGTGCTTCACACAGACACTAAAGGCGCGCGCGAGAGGAAGAGAGAGTGTGACCCAGCACGGTGTCAAATCACACCCGCACACACACACAAAGGCTGAAACAGAGAGGGAGATAGAAAAAAGATTTCTGCAGACGTGCACTAAGACCCAGCAGGGGAGACGATTTAACCACAATCTCGTTCAGTTGTGATCACGTTACGCTCGGCGTCAAAACAAGAAGCGCATGCGTGATACACGATACTCGGTACTCGTAAACCAAGACTTGTTCGTTTTACAAATCAAAATTTATTAAAAATCTTTGCTTGTCTTGCGGAACACTTGCAAACCGCGTTACTCGCAATCCGAGGTTTCACTGTAGTGTAGGTGGGCGTGGCTATATGTGTGACTTAACAGAGCCAAGCAAAGCAATAGTTTACCGTGTATCGACAGAGAAGACACATAAGTGCGCGTGTGTGTTTGTGTGTGTGCGCATGTAAAGTATGCCCCACCGCTCCACGAATATTCCAGCCTGCACTGCATGAACGATGCTGCGGAATCGTGGTTTCTCCTCTGGCCGTCGGCTGATTGGCTGGACTCTCTGAGTAAACGTGGATGCGAGCCAATCGCGAACCTCCACTGGAACAACATCTGAGCGAAGTTGCAGGTCATCATCAGCATCGAAGGAAGGTCTGAAACACATGCACACACACAGTGTGACGGCTTTAAAATGCACTGTAACAATTCTAACAATAAGTGTGTGTGTGTGTGTGTGTGTGTGTGTGTTACCGTGTTCCGTCAGTGTAAAGAGCCTCCAGTAACGAGGCGGTGAACTCCAGGTTTCTCTTCAACTCCTCAAAGTCCACATCACTGACCTCCAACTGCTGTAACATTCGCTTCAGCCTGCACCACAATACACACCCGTCAACATAGTGTGTGTGTGTGTGTGTGTGTGTGTGTGTGTGTGTGTGTGTGTGCATGCAAGTCTTACCTGCAGATAGGAGAGTGCAATAGTGTTTTTTTAACTTTCAGTATCTCAGCCATTACACACACATACATACACACACACACACACACACAAGGAAAAGACTGTAAGATAGAAAACAGAGAGTGAGACAGATGGAGAGACTCAGCAAAAATGAGAAGATGCCATGTGATGTGTTTGAATCTCTGTCTCTCTCTTTCTCTCTCTCTCTCTCTCTCACACACACACACATACACACACACTTACTTATAAATTCTGTTCATGATGAAACATCTCTGTGAGAGCTTAAATCTTTAAAGCCCTTATTTATGTGTGTGTGTGTGTGGGGGGGGGGGGGGTGTTGGTGGGAGGAGAGCGAGAGAGAGATCGTGGGAAAAACAGGGTCAGTAATGTTGGCCAGTAAATAAGGTCCCTAACACACACACACACACGCACACACACACACACACATACAGTACACACACAGAGCTGCTTGAGCCTGAACATGTGTATGTTCATTGTGTTTCAGGACCTGTGCATCCTGTACTCAAATATTGTGTGTGTGTGTGTGTGTACATACAGTATGATGATGGACCTCCATGTGTCCGCACTGATGTGTGTGTTCTGTGTTTTTCCGTGTTGTGGTGCCATGGTGCGTCTCCTCCCAGATGACCTTCACTCTAATGGACACACACTTTTATTTTCCACTGGCTGCGTCAGAGGGGTCTCTAAAGAGAAGCACACACAAACACACACTGAGAGACTACAATAAAGTAGTAAGTGATGGCCAGGAGCATTATGCGATTAGACAGAGGGCAAGTGTGATGTCACAGGGGACAGTTACAGTCATGATGTCTTCCGCAGGAATATCTCCAGAGTCACAGCAGGAAAAAACACAGAGCCGACAAACCCATCGATATACACATGACTTTCCCTACAGAGCGATGTACTTCCTGTGGGCGTGGCCTGTTGCTAAGTTTTGATGTATAATGAACCTGCAGGATCTGAAAATCTGGGTTTTAGCCCTGCTGCTGTTGGTTGTGAAACTCCACACCACCCACACGCTACATGCAGTGCCAGTCCCAAACCAGTTAGAAAAACATGTAAGGTGTTTGGAACCTGTGCCAAGTTGTGTGTGGATTGGATGGACCACCGTGGCAACCCTTCGACAGGAGCACCCAAAGGAAAGTTTCTAGGAGCGGCGGTGTGTGATGATCTGAGTGCTGTACGGTAATGTTTAAGTGAAGTTAAAAGACGTTATACAGAAACAAGCTATAAATGAAAAGAGGATGAAATACATAGATAGATCTGACAGTAGCAGTCTATTTCACACACACACACACACAACACACACACACTTCATACTTTTGAACATCCAAGAAGTATAAAGTGTGTGTTCATACTAAGTTTACATTCCAAAGTCTAGTTTGACCTTTTCCTTACCTTTTTAAAAATAAAAGTCTGAACACAAGTCTGATTTATGTGGAGCCGCACTGATTGTGATTAAAGTCAGGGTTTAATATTAAATAGTGTTTCCATGGCAATAGAGTAGGTACAATCTCGACCGGTGGCGGTAGTGGTAGTTGTGTTGGTAGAAGAAGCAGTAGTGACGTATAATATACAATATGTAATACAAGATTAGATGTAATAATACAATATTACATACATATACTAGATTACTGTGCAACACTTACGAAAGCTCTTGGGTCATAATTTTTGATACTTACTGTTTTAAGACCTTTTGTTTTTTGGTGCTTATTATTATTATTATTATTATTTATTACCTTTATTACCTTTCCTTAGATAACAACTGTGAGCAACTGTAACCTAGCATAAGCAATTTCCCTCTGGGATTAATAAAGTTCTTTGAATCTTGAATCAGTATTAGTAGGTAAAGTCCTCCCTAAAGCACGAGGGCAGCACCGATCGTTGTTTCCTGTTGCTCAAGGTCGGTACCTGGCGTCCGGATCAAGGTTCAAACTCGCAGCCTTACAATCACAAGCTGAATGTTTTACCCACTAGTCCACAGTGCCACTTGTTAGTATTAGTAGTAGTTTAAGTTTCAGTAGAATTAGTAAGAAATAGTACTAGCAGCAAATGTATTTCTGTAAGATTTAATAGAATTACTAGTAGTCTCTTTATTAGTAATATAAGCTCAGTGGTTAAGGCATTGGACTACGGTTCGGAAGATCTCAGGTTCAAACCCCACAACCACCAAGTTGCCACTGTTGGGCCCTTGAGCGCGGCCCTTAACCCTCAACTGCTCAGATGTGTAATGAGATAAAAATGTAAGTTGCTCTGGATAAGAGCGTCTGCCAAATGTAAATGTATTTGTTTTAAAAGTATTATTATTAATAATATTTTGGATTTACTATAATTAGTAGTAATAATCTTATTAGTAGTATAAGTAGCAGTGATAGTATTGGTTCTAGTAGTATTAGTAGTAGCATGGGGCAGTTATAGCTATATAGAGGGTTAAGGTCACTAATCACGAGGTCGTTGGTTCAAACCCCAGGATACGTCACTAATCACGAGGTTGTTGGTTTAAACCCCAGCATACGTCACTAATCACAAGGTTGTTGGTTCAAACCCCAGCATATGTCACTAATCACGAGGTTGTTGGTTCAAACCCCAGCATACGTCACTAATCACGAGGTTGTTGGTTCAAACCCCAGCATACATCACTAATCACAAGGTCGTTGGATCAAACCCCAGCACCACCAAGCTGCAACTGTTTGAACCCTTGAGCAAGGCCCTAACTGCTCCCGGGGGCGCTGTATGCTGACTGACTCTGCTCTCTCAACCAGGCCCAGAGCTGTGAATAAAGAAATGTCACTGTGCAATAATGTATATGTAACGCGTAAAGGCTTAACTTAGTAGTAATGCTACCCTCCTCTCTGTACAGTACAGTACGTATCTCTTCCCCGAAGTCAGACGTTAGGAAACACAGTCTCCTTTCCCACCGCTGTACAGATCTGACCTACAGATCTTTTCCAGAAGAGTAGACACTTGGCGTATCCTTACTCTTATCCGAAGTGTTCAGTAGAAATAAAAAGCTGCCTGGAATTCTCATTTAAATGAAAGTAAAACAGAAATGGTGCTATTTGACCCCCTGCTGTTACTACTGGCACAAGTCCTGGTCCCTCGGCTTAATCTATAAAAACGTGTAATTAATTTGGGGGTAAGTTTTGGTCCTTCACCTATTACCCAAGCTGAAACCTTCTCTCTCCTTTCCAGGTTTTTACATATCTATCTAATATCCAGTGGATATTGCCTTTCTCTTCATTGTTGTAAGGTATTTCTCTGGAGTTTACTACAGGATGAATGTACAGTACAGTTGCTGTAGAAGAGTTGAAGTGTGTTGCACGCGTGTACAGACCTATGAATGAACTTAATCCCATAATTAAGTAGTAGAGCAAATGTCACAAACACGCTGTAGAGAAACCTCATCACACACACACACACATAGAGATAGGGATGATTCTTACATTCATCCTGAACTTACTGTACACAACACACACAAATACACACACCAGTCATTTAATGCTGAGTTACTCTTGCACAGATTTAACGACAGAGTAAAGCAATGAGAGGAGGTTCTGTAACAAACACTTACGGAGTGATGATATGATTCACTTGATCGTTCCACATCAGCAGTCAGAGCTGTAATGTTTCTCATTCAGGTCTTTCTTCCTACACACACTTCCCCCCTGCTCGTCCTCTCACACCTTTTTTACGTCATCCGTGTGTCTCTAGAGAAGGGGGATCATGGGAAATCAGGTTCCACTGCAGAGACCCAGAGGAACAGATCTCATCCTGTACAGCTACCCTCACCATAATAGACAAATTTTATATGACTTATACTGTAAGCAGAAGCACTAATGTAAACCTGATCAAGGTTAGATTCCATGTTAATTGAGAGTACTGTGTTCACCATGACTGCTGTGTTTCATCTCATGCACTGCTGAAAGCATCTGGAGATAAATGTCAGTGATGTTCATCAAGCTGGAGAAAGGGATCAGAGTGAGTGTGGCATCCCAAACCAGCAATTATGAAGGTGAGGATATAATGTTAGAGCTAATGTTAGCTCAGACGTTTCACTGATTGCAGCTTGTGCTGGTGCAATCAGCGTATTAAGCATTGTGAGGAGTGAAACATCTGCTACAGTTCAGCATACATTTGGAAATGGTCCAGGTTTGCTAACTGTTGCTTCCTGAGATCACTCCGAGGTGATGCTGTGCAGAGGAACACGAGTGTGCTCGTGACCTTTCTTTACCTGTCCTTGAAATTATTTTAAAGGTCTTATCTTTGTATTAGAGGTTTTAAATGTCTTGGTTTCCAAATATCTTCTGTTGCAGCCCTTTTCTTCAATTTGCCCACTCATCCAACCAGTTTCTTCTACATGCAGGACCCAATACATTGTAAGAATTGTAAGCTTTTGCTACGGCTGTGCGAATTTATTTTTATTTGTTTTAAGTCTAATTTTCTCTCTTGCTTTTTTAATAAATTGTTTATAATGATATTAGACTGTGAATGGTATTTAAATTTTAATTGTTGTTTTTATTTGTATGAAAAATGTTTTTATTATCACTATCAAGTTTCTAATCAGTTTACACAGGTCAGGTCTGTTTAACTTTCATCATGTGCTTTTTTAAAAAAAATCTGCTGTAGAAATAAATTGAAACATTTTTATTTAATTTAAAAAACTTAATACAGCGAAACCTTGGATTACAAGTAACTCGGTTTACAAGTGTTTGACTTGGAAAACGAGCATTGTCTTGGTTAACGAGCACCAAGTATTATGTATCACGCATGCGCTTCTTGATTTGATGGCAAGTGTCACGTGATCACAACTGAGCCAACAGTTTTTCTCTCTCTTGCGCTGCGGGTATTTATCTCCCCTGCTGGGTCTTACTGCTCGTCTCGTACTAGTGTTCGCACACACACACTCTTTCTCGTCATTACTGTGTGTCAGTGTTATGTGTGTGCTCGCACGTAATTTGACACTGTGCTGGTTCACTCTTTCTCTCTCCTTCTCTCTCTCTCGCCTTTAATGTGTTTGTGTGTGTGTGTGTGTGTGTGTGTGTGTGTGAAACAGAGAGGGGTGCCTTACTTACACAACTTGCACGGTGTCAAATTATGCTCGCACACACATAACACACACTCAGCAGCGCAGGAGAGAGAAAAACACACACACAGTGCCTGTGCGCATAAATGGAAACATTTATCTGTCAGGATTTTTTTAACTTTTTTTAAGGTAACGTGCAGGTTAATTTGTTTTATTTTTACTTTATATTTTGTGTTAATTATTTTTATGTATTTATTTTTTTGGGCTGTGGAATTATTTCTTATAGGAAAATGTGCTTTGATTTACGAGTGTTTTGGAATACGAGCTCGCTTCCGGAACGAATTATGCTCGTAATCCGTGGTTCCACTGTACTTATTTAAATTACATTATAAAGCTTAAACAGACCTGACCTGTGCAAACTGATTTAAAATTCAATAGTCATAGCTCAAAGTGCTATCTCGCTTACACAGACAGAATCTAATGTTATTATGTTTATCTCAATTTTACTTTCTGCTTCTTGGTGTTCCTGTGTTGTCGACACACACAATCACACACACACACAATCACACACACTAAAACAGTCAAACTGGAAAATGCAATATTTTGCTATCTATATGATAAAAAAAAAGCAGTGAGGGTAAAAAAATATTGTGTTTATTTATTTATTTTTGATCATGAAGCACATGATTATAATGCTGAGATACTACAGAAGCACACTGCATTCACAAAAGAAAAACAAGGCACAGGTCTTATCTGATAATTAGGACTTACTAACTCAGTGAAATGAACATCTAGTGCATTGAATCGGTAGACGTGAGCACCACTGTCCCTGTCTCGTCAAAAGTGATGGCCACTTAACCGTTTCTCATGATAATAAGATTAAAATGTCATAATAATGAGAAAAGATCTATGATTTTTTTTCTTTTGTTAATGCAATGATGACAAAATACACTGTGATAAAAAAGCAACAAGCAGAGATTAAAAACTGATATTAATAATTATTAATAATTATAAATAATTTATCATAATATGCAGGAATTTAACCAAGCAACAATTAACCATTAGAACATACTGTAAATTCAAAAACATTTCTACACATCATGAGCTCTTCCTTTGGCTCTCTGTGTTGCCCCACCCTGGCCACGCCCTCTCATGCAGCCTTAGCATAGGATAACCTAAAAATAAAACCTGTGTGTGTGTGTGCGTGTGTGCGTGTGCGCATGTTTATCCCATATTATGTATGAAAGTCTTGTGCACTTCTCTGTAGGCATTACGGAGGAGCACGTAGGGGAAGCAGTTCTCCAACACATCCTGACTGAGAAACGGGGACTGTTCCACTATCTGCAACGCACACACACACACACACACATTATTGAGTATTAATTGAGTAGCACTTACCTTGATGTAAATATAAGATAATGAGGCGAGGTTAATACATTCACACTAACAGTAACTATGATTTATGTGTCTATGTACAGTACGTATGTGTGTTAGCTGGGTTTGGAGTGTGGACAGATCTGTTTGTGTAAATAAGATAAATGTCTGATCACCATGTCCAGCAACAGGTAGACGGAGTCTCTGTGTCTAATCTCTACTTTCTCAATGTTCTGTCCAAGCTGCAGTAACGCTGATGATGCAATCTGTGAACAAACCATGCATCACACAAACACAAACACACACACACACACACACACACACACACACAAACCATTATACGTACTGCATGAGAGAACATAATTTCTGAGTGATTGCCTGAGCATGTGTGTGTGTGCGTATATACTGACCAACAGGAACTCGCGGAGGTGCTGTTCGATGTTCTTGTTCTGGACAGTGAACATGGCAGCAGCAAGATGGTTAATCGCGGAGGCGAAACAGTGGATGTTGTTCTGGTGACCTGCAGAGAAAAAACAGAAAAGGTTAAATCCACATGACCCTTCTGTGTGTGTGTGTGTGTGTGTGTGCACGCATGCTGTGATTTCTGCTCCACGCCTCCAACACAATTTCACATTCTCATGACAGGTTAGTGAATATCCAAATATTGACTGTCACTCTCCACAGGCAGTCTTGACGACACTCACACTGCTGCTGACCCACTTCTTGCCAGGGACTCATCAAACTCCCCAGGCCTCCGATGGCTTTAAACCTGGCAGTATAGCGTTTTTAACAATTGTCATTGTTGCAAAGCAGCTTTACACAATGATAAGTATTACAATTTTAATTTGTATGGAATGTGAATGTTTATAAATCAAAAATGGTCAGTTTGTCCCTGGTGAACAAGCCAAGGGCGACAGTGGTAAGGAAAAACTCCCTGAGATGGTAATAGGAAGAAACCTTGAGAGGAACCAGACTCAACAGGGAACCCATCCTTATCTGGGTGAAGCAGAGAGCAGGAATTGATCTGCATTCATACTGTGTGTTAGGTGTGTTAGTCAGTTCAGCCATAACAGATGCTAATATGGAGTCCTGGTAGTTATTGGAGACTCAGGTAGACTAGGCAGTGGCCCTAGATGGGAAGTTAGGATTGGTCGAATCAGCACCCTTGTCCAACAACCCTTGGGGAAAGTCCAGGATAAGCTCCTATGAAAAAACAACCTACCCACACAACCTAGAGTTTCAGGCAGGAGAGTGGGTTCTGCTCCAGCTCTAAATTTCTGGTCCAATAGTCCCTGGTCCAATCTCATTTCATTTAAGTCCCCAAGAACAGCTGTTGTCTCCATCTTTGCAAAACCTTATGGCAGCTGATTAGGATACCAGAATTTGACCTGGTGGATTGATTGAGGAAAGTCCTATTCAGTTCCACCCTGGAACTAAACAAATGGTGTTTCAGGAGGCCCGCGTGTTATATGGCAATGCAAAAACAAGCGAATCGTTGTAGGTGTGGGGTTAAAAGAGGCACAGTACCTGAAACGTCATATCGGCAGGGGCCTCCTCAAGCCTCCTCAAGCCTGTGATAAAAAAGGCTGAGGCGCTACAAAAATGACACGTGCAACGACATATTTCCCAAAGAGTGAGTACCAGCCAACAGCACCACCATCACCGCCACCTCAATCGGCACTATCATCACCAACGCCACTGCCGCTGCTCTGCTTCCTCGACGTCCTTGCTCACTATGCTGACACCCCTGCCACTATACAACCATGTATAAGCACCTCAGTGTTTGCGTGTGTATGTGCGTGTGTGTGTGTCTATTCACCTCCAAGTTCCCGACTGTAGAATGAGTTTGGGTCGATGGCGAGTATGGGCAGTGACACTGCAGCGAACACCAGCAGCAGACAGGCCAGTTTATATTCCTCCTCCGCTGATGCATTGTCTAAGTACACACATACACACACATACACACACAGGATTAGATTACATCATTAAATGAATCCGGCTACTCATTACATTAAATAAAAAAATGAATTAAATTAATCCTCAGTTACCTAAATGTCTCACTGTGACTCACCTGAGCGCATGTTCGCGATGGCAGCAACAAGGGTGGGGTCAATGTCACACTGCACACCTGCTGAAGATGCCAGCTCATACACACTCAACACCACCTACACATACACACAAACACATTTACAAACACAGAAACACACCAAACACCACCTGCATACCACGCACAAAAGCACCTCTAACAGATTGCAGCTTTTGGGTCTGTGAATCTGTGTTGTGTGTGTATCTGACCTTGATGTCAGTGTCAGGGCTGATGAGATCCCGTACACACTCGATGGGTCCCATCAGGAATGGACAGTGTTTGTGCATCACCTAGACACAGAAAGATTATCACACAAACACACACACACACACACACACACTACTGAAGTACTGAGATTACATACATACAGTCCTGAACTTACATGAGAATCACACGCATGGTCTGGGTTTTATCTTCAATAGGCGTGTGTATGAGTGATACTCAAGTGAGGACTTGGTGTTAAAGTCCATCGCCACCGTTTGACAGTTTAATGTAACTACAACATGTCATGCTGAACTATAATTCAGTGGCATATAAATATTCATCAGTGTTACACCGTACCTCTTCCAGCGCTTCCTGCACCATGGTGCGAAACGACAGAATCACTCCGATGATGGTCAAACGCTTCAGCACATTCTCACACCCTTTATTCACATGCACACACATATACACACAAATACAGTCACATGCAATCATACAATTTATTATTGTACAATGTATTATATGTTCAATTTACACTTTGAGTAATATTAAGACTGTGTTTAACCTTCTGTGTGTGTGTGTGTGTGTGTGTGTGTGTGTGTGTGTGTGTGTGTGTGTGTGTGAGTAAATTCCATCAGCACGTGGAACACGGTATGCACTGTAATATATTTATACAGTGGGGTCAATGAGTATTTGATCACCCTGTGAAGGTTCTCTTACTTAGAAATCTAGGGTCTACAATTTTCAGCATATTTAAAAGTAAAATAACTGGTCTTTGAGGGTCAGAAATCTGGCTGATAAGCAAGTGATCAAATACTTATTTGACACAGTAATTCACAAATAAATTGCTCAAAAATCATACAATGTAATTTCCGGATTTGTCTTATTAGATTCTGTCTCTCACAGTGGAAATGCACCTATGCTGAAAATTGTAGACCCTCCATGATTTCTAAGTATGAGAATTTGCTAAATCACAGGGTGATCAAATACTTATTGACCTCACTGTATATATATATATATATATATATATATATATATATATATATGGCAGTAAACCTCAGATTACGAGTAACTCGGCTTACGAGTGTTCTGCAAGACGAGCAAAGATTTTTAACCAATTTTGACTTGGAAAACTAGCATTGTCTTGGTTTACGAGCACCGAGTATCATGTATCACGCATGTGCTTCTTGATTTGATGCCGAGCGTCACGTGATCACAACTGAGCCAACGGTTTTTCTCTCTCTTGCGCTGCAGGTACAGTATTCATCTCCGCTGCTGGGTCTTAGTGCTTGTCTCCTAATGGTATAATTAACATCCATGTGTGTGTGTTTTTCTTTCTCTTGCGCTGCAGAGTGTGTGTGTTATGTGTGTGCGTGCGTAATTTGACACCGTGCCAGTTTACACACAAACACACAATCTTTCTCTCTCTCTCTCTCTCTCTCTCTCGCCTTTACTGTTTGTCTGTGTTTGAGTGTGTGTGTTAAAGGTGTGGGTGTGTGTGTGTGTTTCTTTCTCTTGCGCTGCGGTGTGTGTGTGTTATGTGTGTGCGTGCATAAATTTCCCGCTTCTGGAACAAATTATGCTTGTAATCCGAGGTTCCACTGTATATATATATATATATATATATATATATATATATATATATATATATATATGGGAACCTAATGTTTTGGTGGTTCCGGTGAACTAGGCAACCTAATCACAGTAAATGGCAGTCTGCTGAGAAACTTGGCCTTGGGCACCAATTGACATTTCAGCATAACATCAACCCAGGGTGATGGCAAGGAGACCTTACAACCTGAAAAAGTTTAAAATCATCGCTAAAGATGAAGGGGCAAAGATACCAGTGGAGACACGCAATAGGCTGGTCAGCTGTTATAGGAAGCGTTTGATTGCTGTAATAGCCAATAAAGGCTTTTCTATTGATTATTGAGAAGGGTATGAATAATTTTGGACATGCCACTTTTTGTTCATATGTAAATAAAAGATGTGTAATAATTTTTTCCACAATGATGCCTCTTGTACATCGTCTTATTACTTTCTGAGAGACGCCTGTGTCATTTCTAAAGAAGAAAAAACTTGCTGGTTAAATAAAAGTAAATTTAAGTCAGAATTTGCCAGGGGAATGAATGATTTCAGGCTTGACTGTATATATATATATATATATATATATATATATATATATATATATATATATATATATACAGTATATGTATATGTGTGTATGTATATATATATATATATATATATACCTGTAAGTTTCTTCTGAAGGCCGCCTGTAACATCAGGTTTGTCAAAATTTGCTCGGATCTGCACCAAAAGGTCCATGTTCTCAAACACCAGCTTCTGCTCGACAGAGGAACACACACACATCACATCACATAATAGCAATTTAGTAAATTTACATTAAATTAAAAGCAGTTTAAACATTTTTATATATATGTATATATATTTTGCACCTTTAACTCTGAGATCTGGGAGGTAATGTGCCACATCAGATTCTCTCCAAGAAACTTCATTCCATATGGACCAATCAGCTCTGCCAGAGCTCGCAACTCTAAACACACACACACACACACACACACACACACACACACACACACAGAGAGAGGAGATACTTTTACATTATTTCAAATACAATTTTTAACCATAAATTTTTTGCAGTCTGTGTGTGTGTGTGTGTGTGTGTGTGTATTCACCACAGATGTCGGAGAACTGCTCAGCTTTGATGTTTTGCTCATTTTCCACAGTGATATTGGTGAAACAATGCATTGTGGGACAGTGAGCGATGACTCCGCCACTCGCCTGTCGCAGCAAACTCTCCAAATACCTGCAGCATGACGCTCTCCACATTAGCATATCATTAGCATCTCATTAGCATATAATTAGGATCTCATTAGCATCAAATTATCATCATGTCTATAAGATGTTTAGTGAGCATGAGTATAAATGTGTGTGTGTGTGTGTGTGTGTACCAGTTGGTGTAGAGCGTGGTGATGGTGTGTGTGCCATGCGCATCCAGTGGGTGAGTGTGTTGCAGTAGGACGCTTTTCATGACGCGGCTGACATCAGTGTGGACGAAGGCACTCAGGGTGTTTAAGCTGGTCATGTACGACTCAATCAGCGCCAGCAGCTCAGATGGCCGACAGATCTCACGTGTGTTTGGGTTAAAATTTACCAAACGCACAATAGTCCTATGGCACACAACACACACACACACACACACATACACAATGATGTTAACATTTTCACAGTGACTCCATTGATGAGTGTCGTGTGTGTGTGTGTGTGTGTGCGTCTTTACTTGCTGAGGCGCAGTTCCAGCTGTGTGATGAGGAACTCTGTAGGAACTATGAGGTGTTTAAACACACTGAACTCTGAACATACACTGTATGAGGAGCTGAGCTCCGTCAGAGCCATGTGCAGCTTATCCATCCTGTAACACACAGTACTCACATTATTTTGAGTGTGTGTGTGTGTGTGTGTGTGTGTGTGTGTGTGTGTGTGTGTGTGTGAGAGAGAGAGAGAAAGAGAGACTGACGTGGTAACAACAGATCGGTTCTTTCTCTGACTCTCAGCTCCAGGTTTGATCTTCACCGTCTCTCCTTTCTTTGGTGGAGGTTTTTTCAGTTTTTTATTGCGTGCAGTACTGATTGTCTCAGCGGAGTGTTTCGGCAACAGCTGCACACACACACACACACACATACAAAAAAGTGTGCTTGCTGATGATACCACAGATTTAGTTATTTTCATTTTGTATGTGTGTGTGTGTGTGTGGGCGGGTGTGTGCGCGTGTGCATGTGTGTGTCTACCTGTTCATGCAAGTTACACTGTTCAGCAGAAAGCTCCAGGAAGACTGAACACGTCTGATTGGCAATCTGCTCCAGAAACTTAATACACAGCCTGAGAGTGCTTTTCTCCATCAGCTCTGCCTACACACACACACACACACACACACACACACACACACACACAGTGTCCTGAATAGGTGTTTAACCACAGTTTAAACTGCAATGTGTGTGTGTGTGTGTATGTGTGCCACATACTTCTTCAGGACACAGTGTGTGTGTGCAGTGACTTAAGTGAGAGCAGGACATCGGAAAGGCCATCAAGAATCTGTGCATTGATGGATCCTCACTGCTCAGTGAGAACAAACGCTCACACACACGTGGGTAAAACCTGAAACACACACACACACACACACAAACACACACACACACAAAGCACATTTAAAACCTGAAATGCACATAAGTAAAACCTGTGTGTGTGTGTGTGTGTGTGTGTGTGTGTGTGTGTGTGTGTGTGTACCCGAGTATGGACACATCGCCTGTCTCGTTGAGAAGCTCGTCCACGTCGTCCATCATGCGAGTGTGAAACTGTGTCATGTTCATGATTTTAGCCAGATCACAGTAATCCTTCAGAGCTAGAGGGGCTTTAGCCACACTCGTGTATGCCTAACAACACACACACAAACACACACACACACACATATATATAAGTCATACAGCTATTATATCATATTCAAATACATCATGTGTGTTTAAGGTATTTAAATCCTTACTGTTAGTGTTTGATGGAGTTTAAATGCTCGATGTTAGTGTGTGACGGTGTTTAAGTGTTTGGTGTTGGTGTGTGACAATGTTTAAGTGTTTGGTGTTGGTGTTTGAGTGTTTGGTGTTGGTGTGTGACGGTGTTTGAGTGTTTGGTGTTGGTGTGTGACAGGGTTTGAGTGCTTGATGTTGGTGTGTGACGGTGTTTAAGTGTTTGGTGTTGTTGTGTGACGGTGTTTAAGTGTTTGGTGTTGGTTTGCGACGGTGTTTAAGTGTTTGGTGTTGGTGTTTAAGTGTTTAGTGTTGGTGTGTGATGGTGTTTAAGTGTTTGGTGTTGGTGTTTGAGTGTTTGGTGTTGGTGTGTGATGGTGTTTAAGTGTTTAGTGTTGGTGTGTGATGGTGTTTAAGTGTTTGGTGTTGGTGTGTGATGGAGTTTGAGTGCTCGATGTTGGTGTGTGACGGTGTTTAAGTGTTTGGTGTTGGTGTGTGATGGTGTTTAAGTGTTTAGTGTTGGTGTGTGATGGTGTTTAAGTGTTTGGTGTTGGTGTGTGATGGAGTTTGAGTGCTCGATGTTGGTGTGTGACGGTGTTTAAGTGTTTGGTGTTGGTGTGTGACGGTGTTTAAGTGTTTGGTGTTGGTGTGTGATGGAGTTTGAGTGCTTGATGTTGGTGTGTGACGGTGTTTAAGTGTTTGGTGTTGGTGTGTGACGGTGTTTAAGTGTTTGGTGTTGGTTTGCGACAGTGTTTAAGTGTTTGGTGTTGGTGGTTAAGTGTTTGGTGTTGGTGTGTGACGGTGTTCAAGTGTTTGGTTTTGGTGTTTAAGTGTTTTGTGTTGGTGTGTGACGGTGTTTAAGTGTTTGGTGTTGGTGTGTGATGGAGTTTGAGTGTTTGGTGTTGGTGTGTGACGGTGTTTAAGTGTTTGGTGTTGGTGTGTGATGGTGTTTCAGTGTTTCAGTGTTGGTGTGTGATGATGTTTAAGTGTTTGGTGTTGGTGTGTGATGCAGTTTGAGTGCTCAATGTTGGTGTGTGACAGTGTTTAAGTGTTTGCTGTTGGTGTGTGACAGTGTTTAAGTGTTTGGTGTTGGTGTTTGAGTGTTTGGTGTTGGTGTGTGACGGTGTTTAAGTGTTTGGTGTTGGTGTTTGAGTGTTTGGTGTTGGTGTGTGATGGTGTTTAAGTGTTTGGTGTTGGTGTTTGAGTGTTTGGTGTTGTTTGGTGTTGTGTGACGGTGTTTAAGTGTTTGGGTTGGTGTTTGAGTGTTTGGTGTTGGTGTGTAATTGTGTTTAAGTGTTTGCTGTTGGTGTGTGACGGTGTTTAAGTGTTTGGTGTTGGTGTGTGACGGAGTTTGAGTGCTCGATGTTGGTGTGTGACAGTGTTTAAGTGTTTGGTGTTGTTGTGTGACAGTGTTTAAGTGTTTGGTGTTGGTTTGTGACGGTGTTTAAGTGTTTGGTGTTGGTGTTTAAGTGTTTGGTGTTGGTTTATGACGGTGTTTAAGTGTTTGGTGTTTAAGTGTTTGGTGTTGGTGTGTGACAGTGTTTAAGTGTTTGGTGCTGGTGTTTAAGTGTTTGGTGTTGGTGTGTGACGGTGTTTAAGTGTTTAGTGTTGGTGTGTGATGGTGTTTAAGTGTTTGGGTTGGTGTTTGAGTGTTTGGTGTTGGTGTGTAATAGTGTTTAAGTGTTTGCTGTTGGTGTGTGACAGTGTTTAAGTGTTTGGTGTTGGTGTTTGAGTGTTTGGTGTTGGTGTGTGACGGTGTTTAAGTGTTTGGGTTGGTGTTTGAGTGTTTGGTGTTGGTGTGTAATTGTGTTTAAGTGTTTGCTGTTGGTGTGTGACGGTGTTTAAGTGTTTGGTGTTGGTGTGTGACGGAGTTTGAGTGCTCGATGTTGGTGTGTGACAGTGTTTAAGTGTTTGGTGTTGTTGTGTGGCAGTGTTTAAGTGTTTGGTGTTGGTTTGTGACGGTGTTTAAGTGTTTGGTGTTGGTGTTTAAGTGTTTGGTGTTGGTGTGTGACAGTGTTTAAGTGTTTGGTGTTGGTTTATGACGGTGTTTAAGTGTTTGGTGTTGGTGTTTAAGTGTTTGGTGTTGGTGTGTGACAGTGTTTAAGTGTTTGGTGCTGGTGTTTAAGTGTTTGGTGTTGGTGTGTGACGGTGTTTAAGTGTTTAGTGTTGGTGTGTGATGGTGTTTAAGTGTTTGGTGTTGGTGTTTGAGTGTTTGGTGTTGGTGTGTGATGGTGTTTAAGTGTTTGGTGTTGGTGTTTGAGTGTTTGGTGTTGGTGTGTGATGGTGTTTAAGTGTTTGGTGTTGATGTGTGATGGTATTTAAGTGTTTGGTGTTGGTGTGTGACGGTGTTTAAGTGTTTGGTGTTGGTGTGTGATGGTGTTTAAGTGTTTGGTGTTGGTGTTTGAGTGTTTGGTGTTGGTGTGTGACGGTGTTTAAGTGTTTGGGTTGGTGTTTGAGTGTTTGGTGTTGGTGTGTAATGGTGTTTAAGTGTTTGGTGTTGGTGTGTGACAGTGTTTAAGTGTTTGGTGTTGGTGTTTAAGTGTTTGGTGTTGGTGTGTGACGGTGTTTGAGTGTTTGGTGTTGGTGTGTGACGGAGTTTGAGTGCTTGATGTTGGTGTGTGACGGTGTTTAAGTGTTGGGTGTTGGTGTGTGATGGAGTTTGAGTGTTTGGTGTTGGTGTTTAAGTGTTTGGTGTTGGTGTGTGATGGTGTTTAAGTGTTTGGTGTTGGTGTTTGAGTGTTTGGTGTTGGTGTGTGACGGTGTTTGAGTGTTTGGTGTTGGTGTGTGATGGTGTTTAAGTGTTTGGTGTTGTTGTGTGACGGTGTTTAAGTGTTTGATGTTGGTGTTTAAGTGTTTAGTGTTGGTGTGTGATGGTGTTTAAGTGTTTGGTGTTGGTGTTTGGTGTTGGTGTGTGATGGTGTTTAAGTGTTTGGTGTTGGTGTTTGGTGTTGGTGTGTGACGGTGTTTGTGTGTTTGGTGTTGGTGTGTGATGGTGTTTGAGTGTTTGGTGTTGGTGTGTGACGGAGTTTGAGTGCTTGATGTTGGTGTGTGACGGTGTTTAAGTGTTTGGTGTTGTTGTGTGACGGTGTTTAAGTGTTTGGTGTTGGTGTTTAAGTGTTTAGTGTTGGTGTGTGATGGTGTTTAAGTGTTTGGTGTTGGTGTTTGAGTGTTTGGTGTTGGTGTGTGATGGTGTTTAAGTGTTTAGTGTTGGTGTGTGATGGTGTTTAAGTGTTTGGTGTTGGTGTGTGATGGAGTTTGAGTGCTCGATGTTGATGTGTGACGGTGTTTAAGTGTTTGGTGTTGGTGTGTGATGGTGTTTAAGTGTTTGGTGTTGGTGTGTGACGGTGTTTAAGTGTTTGGTGTTGGTGTGTGATGGAGTTTGAGTGCTTGATGTTGGTGTGTGACGGTGTTTAAGTGTTTGGTGTTGGTGTGTGAAGGTGTTTAAGTGTTTGGTGTTGGTTTGCGACAGTGTTTAAGTGTTTGGTGTTGGTGTTTAAGTGTTTGGTGTTGGTGTGTGACGGTGTTCAAGTGTTTGGTTTTGGTGTTTAAGTGTTTGGTGTTGGTGTGTGACGGTGTTTAAGTGTTTGGTGTTGGTGTGTGACGGTGTTTAAGTGTTTGGTGTTGGTGTGTGATGGAGTTTGAGTGTTTGGTGTTGGTGTGTGACGGTGTTTAAGTGTTTGGTGTTGGTGTGTGACGGTGTTTAAGTGTTTGGTGTTGGTTTGCGACAGTGTTTAAGTGTTTGGTGTTGGTGTTTAAGTGTTTGGTGTTGGTGTGTGACGGTGTTTAAGTGTTTGGTTTTGGTGTTTAAGTGTTTGGTGTTGGTGTGTGACGGTGTTTCAGTGTTTAGTGTTGGTGTGTGATGATGTTTAAGTGTTTGGTGTTGGTGTGTGATGCAGTTTGAGTGCTCGATGTTGGTGTGTGACAGTGTTTAAGTGTTTGGTGTTGGTGTGTGATGGAGTTTGAGTGCTCGATGTTGGTGTGTGACGGTGTTTAAGTGTTTGGTGTTGGTGTGTGATAGAGTTTAAGTGCTTGATGGTGTGTGACGGTGTTTAAGTGTTTTCGGTACCTGTAAACGTAACCAGTCAAGTCTAAGGGCCTTAAAATCCAGTTCATCTCCACACTCCACTGTTGATTGAACAAATGATAAAGGTTTTGTTTTAAATAAACACAGGTATAACATGATAAACACTGAATATTTAAATGACAGATAAATATATTGGAATAAAAGTTACGCTGTTTGAGTGTGAGCGCGCTCAGATCTGAAACGAATGATGTCATGAGCACAGACTCCTCCTCGGGACATACAACCATGCCCTGAAAATGATCAACATTTATAAACTTAATCTTAGAAGTCTGAGTTTATAAATTTTAAGTGTATGATTTTCTCCCTAACAAGTGGCTGAAGACAACTGTGGTGAGAAAACTTCCTGAGAGAACCAGACTCTACAGACAACCCATGCTCAACCCGGCAGTACCAGATGATTTGATTATAAACCATTATCTTGTACACACAAGAAGTGCTGAGTTTAGTATGAGGATCAGGGACATGTTTCATTTCATTTGTGTTTTAGCTTCAAATTCTGATATCTCTAAGTGAAGTTATCCTTTCCGGGATATTTACCACATCCTACATATTATTACCTGGATGGTGTCGTTTAGTATGAGAGCGTCGAACCGGGAGAGATACTGTAGGTGGTAACGCTGAATAACGCTGCAGTAACGCTGCAGCAGAGTCCGAAGCTTCTCCATGTAGAACAGCAGCTCTGCTATCTGCCTGCAGGGGGCATAGTTCTTATTTACACGCTTATCATTATGTTCAGCTATAGTTTGTAAAAATTGTAGAATAGCTAAAAATGTCTTATACATTAAAACCTTTTGTAGAAATTGAAAAAAGCAATGCATTGAAAATGCTAATTATATATTTATATAATTATTAATTTCATATATTTCTTCTAGGAAAAAATAAGCATTTATATACAGTATATATATATATATATATATATATATATATATATATATATACACACAGACACACACACACGAACCTTGCATGTATGTCTTTGAGGCAATCAGTGGATAGTCAAGCAAAGTGAGTTTTTCTTTTGTTTGTTTGTTTTTTTGCATTTTGTGAAAGATTCATTAAGGACATAACACTATGGGTCTCAAGAATGTTATCAAACATGGTAGGAAAATGAAAAGTAGGCCACTTTCAGATTTCTTTTAGTCAGTACCAAGAGGAATCATAAATTAAGGTTAATGTTTATTTATTTCATATTTGACTTCATGTCTTTTCTAAATGATTTAATTGTTTTTATATGCAAAAATACGATTGTATTGTTGAAACTTGGTAATATTGGTAATATTTTTGGGTGGCTTAAACTGATGATCTGCACTGAACTGATGATCTGATTTTGTTAAACACTCACGCATCAGTGTAATCCTCAGGAGTTTTGGTTTTTGGGACATTTTCATGATGACGCACCAGCCAGCAGATTTCATCACGTGAGAATGACATAGCGATAAACACAAACAATGCCTGAGGGAAAAACGAGAGAAAAGAGGAGGAGGAGAAAAGCATAGACACATACTTAAAATTAATGTCATTACATCACCTCATTAATAAGTAAATATAATTAATATAACAGAAACAGTTCTATCTTTCACACTGAAATTGACCTTTGGTCCGAGCAGAGCTGGTTGGTCCTCTAACACCTTCGTCAGCTCCTTTAAAGCGGTTCTTAGGAAGTGTCGCTTCTCCCGGTGAATCGCTCCACTGCACGGTTTAACACAAGGGCCTGAGTGTGGTCATGTTCACTTACAAACATCATCACTTTGAGCAGGAATCTGTAACTTACCAGTTAGCTGTTGCGTGGTCTTTAGACTCTTTAATATCAGCAACTCGCTTACTGTAACTACAGGGAGAAAAGGAAATCTGATTACTTCCTTGTTTGATCAGAATCCGAATCAGAAATGCTTATTGTACTCACAGGAGTTGGGTTTGTTTAGGTGCCAGTGTACATTAAAGCAGACAGTGCAGCACCAACAAGAGAAAATCAGACAGTGCATGAGAACAAACTGCAATGCAAATCATTTTAAAGTGTTTCTGTAGGACCGGTTATGTTCTTGCAAAGTGTCTAGAAAGAAGCAGTGCCGGTGGCCAGGCTTTCAGCAAATCATAGAGGTGAAATGCTTTTGTCAAGGCAGCTTGAAAAAGCAGTATGTATGGATGTTTGGTGTCAGCAGCTCCCCTCACTGCCCTCCTCTGCACTCATGAAGCACATATCCTTGGTTTTGTTGAATTCAGAACTGATGATCTTCTGGACCTCTGACTGCAGTTTGGTCTCCCAGATGGAAGAGCCTGTGAGAAACCAGACTGTGATCGATGTTTATGTTGACCTTAAAGCAACTGGTCTATAATCCTCATTTCTGGTAGCTTGTCCTTATGGACACAAAGAAGTTTTTTTTTTTTGAAGGTGTGAGGAAATCTGCATGCCTGTAATAAGGTGTTGGAAATAAGGGGGAAATACAGGAGCTTGTTATCATAAGGTCTTGTTGTCATAAGGGGCAGTGTCATAAAGCTGGACACAGTGTGCTTTAGATGCTTTCCTGGCCTGATGCTTGCTGAAGATACTCTCAATGTTCTCCTGTTTCACTAATTATTTATGGAAGTAAAGCTGGTCCTGTTGGTTTGCCAGATCATATCTATGCAGGGAGCTCCAAACATCTCAGCTGTTTTCCAAATGTTCCTTATATCTGGCTTGTATATCTCTCATTGTGCTATAAATCTGCTGATTCCTCCCTGTAAGATCTTTAGGCTCGGTCTTTATTGATCGGAGTATCCTCAGTTCTTTAGGGATCCCTGGCTTCTCATTGTTGTACACAGTTAGTGAATTCCAGGACTTCCCTCAATCTTCAGCCTTAGGTGTCCAGTGCTTCAGACTTCTTGAGTATGTGTACAAGTCCAGTGTGGTCCGAGTTACAAAGCGTTCCCTGTGAAAAGTAACAGAACGCCCCTTTCATGGTGGTGGAGGAATGGTCAAGGGTCTTTTCCTCTCATGTGGTATTGCTGATCTGCTAATGGTTGTTGATTATGTAACTGTTTGAAATCCCTTGTCAGGAAAAAAAAGAGGATTTTCTAGATGATGCCCTTGCTCCTGATGGATGAGCCTGGGATTTTATCAGGCTCCACCTGGAATCACAGATGAATACTACCTTGACAGGTGAATTAAAAAGGCTTTCAGCCTTTAAACACTGGTGCGCCAGTCAATGTTAAAGTAAAAGCACATCCCGAGGGTTCTAGAGCCGAAAAGTGCAGGCCTGAGAAACAGGTGTTATTTCTAGAGGAGAGTTCTCCTTTAGTGTCAGAAGATACCTTTATGAAAAGATATTTTTTACCTTCAATCAGCACAATAATCCATCAGAGTAAAGACAAGAATGAGCAAGACAAGTAAAACACACACACACACACACAAAATTAGTAGATATAAAGATTTAAAGTAGATAAAAAAATGAAGTCTCTCACCCTTTCATGGAGTCGAAATGGTCCTCAGACAGTTTGTGGATGTTAATAACTTCATCTCTGATGAGCGTAACATAAAACCCGCTGCGTAAAGCCATCTTCCACAAATCCAGAGACGCAGCGTTTGAGGCCAGACTGCTGTGGCACAACAGGAATCCCACTGAAACACACACACGCACACACACACACACACACACACACACATAAAGCTTTACTAATCACAGTTCACTGAGTACTGCAGAGAAAATATTCAGACTCAATGAAACTGAGGATAGTTAGTTTAATTTTAAGAATAAACCAGAACATAATAAAAAATTGTAAAAAGGTTTTTGACTAGTAACAATCCTGAAGGCACTGACTACATACACAGTTTGCCAAACCTGTTTTTTTTTTTTTTGACAAAGTTTGGTTTAAAATCTGGTATAAAGCTTTAAAATAAATACAGATTGTAAAATATTTTTTGTTGTATTAAAAAAAAAAACACTCACAAATAATCCAGCGCTCCATCACCTCCAATGATAAATACTCACACGCCATCTGTATCACACACACACACACACACACACACAATAGATGTGTCGTTGGTTTTGGGTTCAGTCACAGCTGGAGTATAATATTATAATGCAATAGTCATAAGCCAAGTCACTGCTCTCCTGATTAATCACAGCTTTATTATAATATTATAATGAGACAGTAATAAACCATGTTGCTGGTCTCACTGTTAATGATGGCTGGATTATAATATTTTAATAAGATGGTAATGAATCGTGTCGCTGGTCTTAGGGTTAATCACAACGGTATTATAGTATTATAATGAGATGGCAGTGACCGTGTCGCTGGTCTCTGGGTTAATCATGGTTGCTGGTGTGTTGATGATGCTCAGAAGCTGAGCGCCGCGCCACTGTTCCGCCGGCAGGTTCCTCCGAGGATAAACATACTGCAGTGATAGCAGAGCCTCTGTAACTGACTAACACACACAACACAAAGGAACACACACGCGCGCACACACGCACACAGTGTTAGGGTGATGGCTGGTCTAGAATGATGGGTGAAGGTAAAGTCAAGAAGGTGTGTGTGTGTGTGTGTGTGTGTGTGTGTGTGTGTGTGTGTGTGTGTGTGTGTGTTGGTATGTGTGTATACCTTAGTATGTGGTCCAAACTCCTCCGTGAGTTTTTTTAGGGGATTTTCATACTCTATGATCATTTGCCCAAGGCGAGGGAACGAGGGTTCACTGCACAAAAACATCAAAATGAATGCCCTAAAAGCCTGCCATAGTGTGTGTGTGTGTGTGTGTGTGTGTGTGTGTGTGTGTGTGTGTGTGTGTGTTCGTCTTTGTTTGTGATGAACTAACCTGCTGCCATTAGAGAGCTCATATGCGCAGTTGTACATGCCAATCAGAGCTTTTCTGTCCTCTATGCGAGACAGCATGAGAATGACGGAGGTGTAGGTGATGATCAGGTCCAGGTAATTCTTAGTGAAGTCAAAGTTCACAGCCTGGAGCAGAACATTTAGTACAATTAGAGTTACACCAATTAGAGTTACACCAATTAGAGTTACACCAATTAGAGTTACACCAACTGAGTTACTCCAACTTTTATTGTATTAATTATTGAGTTACTCATACAATTTCCCTTTGGGATCAATAAAGTATATCTATCTATCTATCTATCTATCTATCTATCTATCTATCTATCTATCTATCTATCTATCTATCTACTGTATCCATCTATCTATCTACTGTATCCATCTATCTACTCTATCTATCTATCTATCTATCTATCTATCTATCTACTCTATCTATCTATCTATCTATCTATCTATCTACTGTATCCATCTATCTACTCTATCTATCTATCTATCTATCTACTCTATCTATCTATCTACTGTATCTATCTATCTACTGTATCTATCTATCTACTCTATCTATCTATCTATCTACTGTATCTATCTATCTATCTATCTATCTACTGTATCTATCTATCTATCTATCTATCTATCTATCTATCTACTCTATCTATCTATTTATCTATCTACTCTATCTATATATTTATCTATCTACTCTGTCTATCTATCTATCTACTGTATATATCTACTTTATCTATCTATCTATCTACTCTATCTATCTATCTACTCTATCTATCTATCCATCTATCTATCTACTGTATATATCTATCTATCTACTGTATCTATCTACTCTATCTATCTATCTATCTATCTACTCTATCTATCTATCTACTCTATCTATCTATCCATCTATCTATCTATTTATCTATCTATCTATCTATCTATTTATCCACTGTATTTATCTATCTATCTACTGTATCTATCTATCTATCTATCTATCTATCTATCTACTCTATCTATCTATTTATCTATCTACTCTATCTATCTATTTATCTATCTACTCTGTCTATCTATCTATCTACTGTATATATCTACTTTATCTATCTATCTATCTATCTATCTACTCTATCTATCTATCTACTCTATCTATCTATCCATCTATCTATCTACTGTATATATCTATCTATCTACTGTATCTATCTATCTATCTATCTATCTATCTATCTACTCTATCTATCTATTTATCTATCTACTCTATCTATCTATTTATCTATCTACTCTGTCTATCTATCTATCTACTGTATATATCTACTTTATCTATCTATCTATCTATCTATCTACTCTATCTATCTATCTACTCTATCTATCTATCCATCTATCTATCTATTTATCTATCTATCTATCTATCTATCTATTTATCCACTGTATTTATCTATCTATCTACTGTATCTATCTATCTATCTATCTATCTATCTACTCTATCTATCTATCCATCTATCTATCTATTTATCTATCTATCTATCTATCTATCTATTTATCCACTGTATTTATCTATCTATCTACTGTATCTATCTATCTATCTATCTATCTATCTATCTATCTATCTACTCTATCTATCTATTTATCTATCTACTCTATCTATCTATCTATCTACTCTATCTATCTATCTATCTATCTACTCTATCTATCTATTTATCTATCTACTCTGTCTATCTATCTATCTACTGTATATATCTACTTTATCTATCTATCTATCTATCTATCTACTCTATCTATCCATCTATCTATCTACTGTATATATCTATCTATCTACTGTATCTATCTATCCATCTATCTATCTACTCTATCTATCTATCCATCTATCTATCTACTGTATATATCTATCTATCTACTGTATCCATCTATCTACTGTATCTATCTATCTATCTATCTATCTATCTACTCTATCTATCTATTTATCTATCTACTCTGTCTATCTATCTATCTACTGTATATATCTACTTTATCTATCTATCTATCTATCTATCTACTCTATCTATCTATCTACTCTATCTATCTATCTACTCTATCTATCTACTGTATATATCTATCTATCTACTGTATCTATCTACTCTATCTATCTATCTATCTATCTACTCTATCTATCTATCCATCTATCTATCTACTGTATCTATCTATCTATCTATCTATCTATCTATCTATCTACTCTATCTATCTATCTATCTATCTATCTATCTATCTATCTATAGCAACTGTTCATCAACCAGAGTTACTGAGAACTTCAGGATAATAATTTCCATCACTTACAATGTTGAAGAAGCACTGGCAGGCATCGATGGTGTTCAAAACCTCATAAACATGATCCTATATTGCCACACACACACACACACAGACACACACAGACACACACACACACACACACACACACACATTACTATTAGTTTGGAATGCTGTAGTGAGATTATTAAAGTGATGGTGGTTCCTGTTTGAGCTCCTGCAGCATCTCACCCTGAACTCCATCACATCAATGAAGGAGTCATAGAAGCTGCCCAGGGCCTCCAGCACACCGGACTTCTGCTTCTGAATGCTACTGAGCTGTTGCTGTAGGGTCAAACACACACACACACACACACACACACACACACACACACACACACTCAGCACACAGCTACACAGCAGCTACACAGCACTAGCTGTGACACTACCTAAAAATAACACAAAACTACATTCATTGTGTTAATATTTTTGTATCAGTTGTCTGTGCTGTGTTAAAAAATGTGTGTGTGTGTGTGTGTGTGTGTGTGTGTGTGTGTGTGTGTGTGTGTAAATTACACTTCCTCCTCTGAAGTCAATGTTGGGAAATTTCCTGTTGATGAATTTTATGGCAGGTTCCATGGATTTATCAGAGAAAAAGGCGGGCCGGCGATTCGCGTCTCCACATGTCTGAGAAGGACGAGAGAGAGAGAGAGAGAGAGAGAGAGAGACATTCAGCTCGCAGATAATAACACAGGCCTGTTACCATCAACATACACACTCTCGCTCTCTCGCTCTCTTCCTCTCTCCCCGTGCTGGCCGTCATACTTACCATGTGACTTGGGCTCTTTTACAGAACTGAGTACATACAAATATTTATTGAAATAAAAATAAACCCTGTGCCGAGCCCATAGTGGTGTTCCTCTTCACGCATTTCTGACATGTTTCACTCGTTTATGGAGAGGTGTAACGGGCGAGAGTGAGAGTTGGTCCATGCTTTAAAGCAAATGTTTGTTACGCAGAAGTCTAAAAGTTCCTCTTCTCCTTCATGCACTGACTGAACCCTCTGTGTGTGTGTTGGCGATTAATCGCATTCTGTTTGTGTGTGAAAATAGGAAGCGTAAGTGTAAATGCTGACACACACACACACATGTGGGACTGGACTGGATCGCTTTTATCATTATCACATTACTACACTGGACTCACACACGCTGCTACAAGCATGTACACAATTAGAGAGAGAGAGTGTGTGTGTGTGTGTGTGTGTGTGGTTTGTGACGAGCTGCTGGTTTCCTGTTTGCACTTCCTTTTATAATTTTCTGCTCTGAAATACACTCTACACTCTTTAAACCATTTAGCACCTAAACAAATGTACATTTTATTTTATTTCACACACACACACATACTTACACACACACATGCACACACACACACACACCCTTAACAGAACTCTGATATGCAGATTAACGAGATCCAATTGTAGACGTTAATATTAACATGGATGGATCTGGATAAAGACTTTTTGTTAAACACTTCATTACTTAAATCTGTATTTACAAACACACAGAACTTCATTAGAAATAAAGTCTTCAATTAAAAACCCTTAATTACAGTCATACGTGTGCTTTATAAATGTTCTAACTGTAGATCGGTCATGTTCCTGTTTTCTGGGGCGTTGGTGACGAGGCCTTGCAAGGACATTTCCAGATATTTTTATTAAAAAAAATTTTTTAGTAATCGAATATTTCTGACCTTTTTGATATGATTCATGCGGATCAACACTCCTCTTCCCCGCTCGTTTAAAACCACCAGTTTCTCTGCCAGTTTTAGTTGGTAAGCCATGATCGACACACATATACACAAACACACATAACACGAACACGCACTCAGTGTGGAACCCTATAGCCACACCTACATTAAAGAGGAGGAGCCAGTTATGGGAATGAGCACTCCATGTGTGTGGCATTAACCTTATTATAAACACTCATATAACACAAAAGTTTATTTTTATTATCCTTGTATTGTTGTACTTTATCTGTATAATACATGTACGAATAGAATAACTAATAGAATATATAATGTCCGTATATATATATATATATATATATAATAAATTAATCAGGAAGATTGATTTATGCGCGTATAAACTTTTCTCATGATTTATAAATAAGGCCTAATGTGGACTGGGTCACGATGGTTATTAATTTTTTTATAAAGTGGGTCCCTAGAACAAAAAGTGTTTTTGGGAGACATTTCTGTAAATCACACTGTAAACACCAGCACCTTGCGAATGCTCACGAGTGCTTGGACTGTGGATTTGGTTGGGCCTCTTGGTCAGGTTTTGTAAAAGAATTTGGGTTGGTGTTTTAGGAAGGGGTACTCACACCTGCACTACTGGTGCCTTTTCTTTCCTGCTTTTGCCGCTTTTACTACACTGTATTTGCTGGAGACAAAACAAAGGGACATTTGAGGCAAACATGAATCACCTTCTGTTGTCCTGCTGGGGGTCGTGTGCCAGAACGGCAGGAGTAACGGCTCTTACAGGAAGTCCATCGCCTGTCACTGTCAGTTAAAACCCTGGAGGGGTCTGTGGTTCAGATTTCTAATGTAAAAGTTGCTACACTCTAAAAAATAAAAACTGTGCAGGACTAAATGATTTTGGTGAAACAATTTAACATATATTTTACAATATCGAATAAATATAAAATTTGCAAAATCATATAAATATACTTTTTGAATTGAGTAAAAGCCAGTAAAAGAAATTAAGGAAACCTAAATAACTACATCTAGTACAATGACATATAATTGAGTTAATGTAATTAAAGTAAAAAAAAGTTAATGCAATGGTTACTCTACGGAGTAAAAAAAAAGTAGGAAAAAGAGTAGAAATAACTGTAATGCAAGGTAGAAGAAATTAAAAACTAAACTATTATTTAACAAACAAATGTACTACAATTATCTAAATATTTTAACTGAATTTAATTCATTCTGGTCTATCACAAAATTAATATGTTACTTTATATCTTAATTTGCTGAACTATATTTACCCTTTACTCAAGGAGTATTTTATTTTAGGTCAATATATCTGACACCACTAATGACCCCAAATTATAAACAAACAAACAATACCCACATTGCCATTTTAATTCAATTCAACCTGGTTTACTTTGCAAATGACTGTAATTTAGTTATTGTTGTTTACCTCTGTTGTTTTTTTTTTATGTTTGTGTTATTTAAGGTTTTATCACCTTCCGTGTTATTTGTATCGAGGATGAGAGAAACGTAATTTCGATTGTCTATACTGTATGTATGCACTGTACAATAAAGTTGACTTTGACTGTACCGAGATCATAAAAACAGTGAGCTGAATTGATCTTATTAGTAAAGAATCTCTTAAACAATATATTTGCCACAAACATCATACAGTTAATATGTGGAAGTGGACTTTTGTATTAGAGTCACACATTTTACATCTGAAAGACACATTCACACTCTACATCTATACAAATGTTCATGCAGGCCTTCTCAGGGCTTAAAGGAGCAATGATTGTCTTAATGAAGACAGGACACTGAATATTCATGCTTCACTCCATAATGATTAAACATCCTTTTGATGATGCGACAAATGTGCAGAGCTTACACTGCTATCCCATGAGCTGGCACCTAAAAAAAGGAATGATAGAAAAGGGTGACTGTAACTATAAAGGCTAGCGGGCTGGTAAAATAGTACTTCCACATACTTTTTGTTCATTTGGGCCTAAGCACTATAGGGTGCGCAGGACCCTCAGGTTTTCCTTCAGGTGTGACACAGACCCTCACACATCATACACACTTGAACATATGCAGGCGAAACCCGGTACACATTTAACTTTCGCACTGCATGTCCTGGGCTCAACTCAACAGGAAGTCAGTTATTTTGGGTCGTTCGCAAAACACACTCGATGGATTTTGATATACTCCTCCTAGGAAATTTATACGATCGCCACCATCGGGCCTATGTGATCTAAAGTCACTGAGGATGCAAAATTGTGTGTCATTATATTGAGTGACATCACACACATATACACACATCACAAATATTAACACTCACACTCACAACACAAATTATGAGGGCTGTGACATCTGCAGGTGTTAGTCCATGATGTTTTATCAAGTTTAAAGTCAATGCAGTCTTATTGTGGAGCACTCCATGCTTTCATCTGCTGACAAGCTTTAAGGAGATGCTATTGTCCTTTTAAAGTGGGGTTGGCACCTGCCCACAGTACCAAAACTACAACTAACTGGTTTGCTGACATGACATTAGTGTGCTTGACTTGCCAGCCAACTCACTTTACTTGAACCCTATAGAGAATCCATGGAATATCGTCAAGAGGAAGATGAGAAACACTCAACCCAACAATACAGACGAGCTGAAGGCAGCCATCAAAGCAACCTGGTCTTCAGTAATGATTCAGCAGTGCCACAGACTGATACCAAGCCCCACTTATGCAGTAATTTGTGCAAGTAATGAGAGCATAAATTAACATAAATTCATAATTTCTTATGTAAAAAAAAAAAGTAATTCTTTGATTGATCTTACTTTATGTTTTAATATTTGAGATCCTATATATTTGTTTCATATTCATAAGCTGTAATCAATAAAATAAATAAATAAAAAAGCCTGAAAAATGTCACTTTACATGTAATGAATCAAGAATATATGACAACTTCACTTTAAAGAATAAAATAAAAAGGAAATGTACTTTTTCCACAATTGAAAAATTTGCATCAGCACCATTGGGTGTTGCTGTATTTACAAATTCATTTGGCCTGATGGTCATTACCTAGAACAAAGGTTTGAAAATTTTGAAAAGATTCAGCTGGGAGAACATCTAGCATCAGGTGTTTCAGGAGTATAGATGGGCAGAGGCTGTGAGACTGTGGAATGCTTAATAAATAATTAAAAACAGTGTTCTTCAACAGCAAATTGCAAAGGATTTTTAAATCTTATCATCTACAGTGTGTAACATTCTCAGAAAAATCTGATAAACTGAAGAAACCTACGTATGTGCATAAGAGACATGGCCGTGGTCTTCAGGCCCTCAGTCGACACTATATCACTCATTGGCATTGTGTCATTGATATTACTACATGGGCCCAGGAATCTTTTCAGAAACCACTTTTGGTAAAGACAATCCACTGAGCTATCTGCAGATGCCAACTAAAGCTCTATCATGCAAAAAGGAAGCCATATGTGAACATGGTCCAGAAGTGCCATCATGTCCTGTGGCCCAAGGCTCATTTAAAATGGGAAAAAGTGTAAGACGAGTCCAAATTTGACTTTCTTCCTGGAAATCACAGACGTGATGGTATGGGGTGGATAAGTGCATATGGTAGGGGCAGCTTGCATGTTTTGGAAGGCACTGTGAACGCTGAAAGGTATATAAAGGTTCTGAATTGGTAGAGGATTATCTTGCTAATTAAACCGTCTGCTTCTAATGTTGTAAGGGATACCTGGGACTGCACTCAGAGCTGTGTTTTCTGCAGTTTCACTGCAGCTGATGCCTTACGTTTTTTAAAACAGTTTCCTACTGCCACGTGCTCAGTGTTTAAAGACATTTTAAATATGCACTTAAGCCCAACATGCACATGCATGCTGCACAGTGCTAAACGTATAAATCTCTCCATTTACACCAGATTTTAAGTATCTGTATTAACCATGGTTAAGCTGAGAAGTTTGGTGGTTGGAACAAACAATCAAAATCAGAATGTCAGGACTTGCCTGTTCCTAGGTAGCTATCATGCATGTTAGCCATCGAGCTTAGCTGTGACAGTATTCAGAAAAAAAGTAATTTTAAAGTTGTGTATGCATGCAGACAAAGTCATCATTTCACTAACTTGTGCTACAGTAGCTGCTTACTTACCAGGATTTCTACTGTAGGTGTGTTCTATGTGTTTCTTGTCTGTTCTCACAGCAGTGGCCTCACTTCTTGTATCTGATGTTATAGATTTATCATGAGCTCTTTGCAAGGGACTATTTACATCATTTTTTTAAGCTATTGTTGTTAAACACATATTAAGAATATTAAGTTGGAATGAGTGATTATTGTAGTTCATGAAACTAATCTGTACTCCATTGTCAAATATTTTGATTGAAATGTATAAAAAATATTAAGTACCTGTTAAAAATATAATTGATTTAGTCAAATGCTAATTTCTATTTGTAAAATAAACTTAAATTATAGTGTAAATTATAAGACAGAAATTTATAGTTGTTTTTTAGCCATTTATTTTGATATGTGATTTTCAAAGATCTTATTGAGTTAACATTACTTTTTTTATTACTGTGAAAATTACATGGCCACAGAATAATTTTTATGGAGTGTAACTTATTTCGCATCCACAAAAGTCTTGCTTTTACTAACAGCAAAGTGGTCTATATTATCTATATTATAGGTGTATCAGTGTAGAAGTATATTGGTGTATTAGTGTATAGATGTATCAATGCATGGGTGTACAGTAGGTACTGTATATATTGGTGTTTTAATGTATCAGTGTAGAAGTGACACTGAAAGACAGTGTATCACTGTATCAGTGTATTAGTCTATAAGTGTATGAGTGTATCAGTGTAGTAGTGTATGGGAGTATCAGTGTATTCGTGTATTGATGTTTCAGTGTATTGGTGTATTAACTGTTGTATAAGTGAATCAGTATTAAGTGTACGTGTGTATCAGTGTATTAATGTATGGATATATTATTGTATAGGTGAATCAGTGTGTACCAGTGCATGGGTGTATCAATGTATTAGTGTATGGGTGTATCAGTGTATTGGTGTATGGGTGTAGCAGTGTATGGGTGTATCAGTGTATTAGTTTATGGGTGTATTAGTGTATGGGCATGTCAGTGTATTTGGTGTATGGGTATATTAGTTTGTAGGTTTAAAAAGTGGCTACTCTTCTTGTTCTCAAGTTTGGTGTTCCACAGAGTTCGGTTTTAGGGCCACTGATTTTTCTCTGTACATGCTTCCTCTGGGCAACATAATTTGTAAGCATGGTATTATTTTCACTAGTATGCTGATGACAAAAAGGTGTATGTGTTAAGTACATAAGAGACTGTTAATTAACTTCTTTCTGCTTAATCCTGACAAGACAGAAGTTCTGATACTAGGACCACATGCAGCTGGAAGCAAGCTTTTTTAATCACACTGTAACTCTGGGTAATATTACCAGGATAGCATTCTTTCATCCTAGAAATATTGCCAAGATAACAAATATATTGTCACTAACAATGCAGAAAAATTTGCTCATGCTTTTATTAGGCTGGATTATTGTAATGCCTGGTTGCTCGACTAGGTCCATAAACAAGTTTCAGTTAGTTAGCGAGAGGGCACACAAGAACCAGAAGATATGAGCACATCACCCCTATCTTATCCACACTGCATTGGCTTATACTACTTTTGACCTATAAAGCATTAAATGGACTTGTGTCGCAATACCTGAGTAAACTGCTAGTTGTAACGCGGCCACGGCGTGCTACACCTGTCCAGTAGGTTATTTAAACCTCCAGAAACCAGCACACTATGTGCGAACATTTAGAGTGCACCAGGTCTGAGAGCATTGCTCCGGTACAGGAAAGAGAGGTGAAAAGAGAAAAGAAAAAAAACAGAACAGATAAGAGAAAATTGAACAGAAAAGTGAAAAGAGAAAGAGAAAAGAGAAAACTGAGAAGAAATTTTACTAGATTAACAAAAGAAGAAACCAAAAAGTGGCCTGAAAGATAAACAATATCTATATAAATAAAAACATTTTCAAATAATAATAATAATAATAATAAACATTTTTCATTTCACAAAAAGGGGATGATATACTGTACATACAGTCATGTGAAAAAATTAGGACACCCTATGAAAGCATGGGTATTTTGTAACATTTCTTAATATATCGATATTTAATCCCAATGTTAACAATACTGAGAGGTTTAAGTAATTTTACTAAACAATTAAAACTAAAGAAAAGACTTTTCAAGATCTTCTGTAAATGTAATTCTACAAAATTCATATTCTCACTGAGGAAAAAGTTAGGACACCCTCACATTTATTCCCACTTAAAATAGGTTAGATCACACAGGTGGATCACACCAGGTGCACATGATTAGTAGATCATTACTCAGCATTTAGAATGAGGCTTGCCCTATTTAACCTCAGACATTTATATTGGTGTGCTCCTTATCGTTGAAGTGAGAGTGAGCACCATGGTGAGAGCAAAAGAGCTCACTGAGGCCTTCAGAAAAAAAATTATAGCAGCCGATAAGTCTGGTAAGGGATTTAAAAAGTTCTCAAAAGATTTTAAAATCAGTTATTCCACTGCCCGGAATTGTTTTAAAACAACTGCCAACATGGCCAGGTCTGGTCATGCCAGCAAATTCACCCCAAGAGCAGACCACAAGATGCTAAAAGAGGTCACCAAAAACCCCAAAATGTCCCAGCAAACATCTCACTTCTGAAAGAATTTTGCATTGAGAAGTAGGAAAAACTTTCCTCAGACCAATGTTAGAGACTGGTGGATGGCTATAAGGATGTGTCTCAGTGCAGTTATTTTAGCCAAAGGGGACAACACCAGCTATTAAGGGGTAGGGTTTCCTAACTTTTAACTCAGTTAGAATATTTATTTTGTAAAATTAAATTTACAGAAGATCTTGAAAAGTCTTTTCTTTAGTTTAAGTTGTTTAATTATATTACTTCAATGCCTCAGTATTGTTTACATCAAGATTAAATAGCCATATATTAAAAAATGTTAGAAAAATACCCAGATTTTCGTAGGGTGTTCTAATTTTTTTCATATGACTGTATATATTTAGGTTTAGAGGCACACGGAACACCATTTCCTTAGCACTGCAAAGTGCTTGCCCTAACGATTAATCCCCACCAAAGTAGACATAATTACCCCACATCTCAACACTCCCCTATAATTCCTGCGTTGGGGCTCCCACACTTAACAACATATTCCCTTCATAACACTAGTGGCTTATGATCCGCCACGCCTACTTCAATCAAAAGATGCAGGCTGCCTGTCATTAGTTATGACAAAGTTATGGAATAGCCTTTCAATTATGGTTCAGAACTCAAACACCTTCTCAGTGTTTACGTTTAGGTTAAAACCCTATTTATTTAGCCAAGCGTTTTTGTTAATAGATTTAAGTAAAGGAGCAGATCTGGGGGACTCATGGATGTAGAGTAGAGAGGAACTGGTATGTTTAGATGCTGTCTTCTCTACTTTTGTTGATTACTCAGATCTGTTGATGGTGGAGTGAGTAGTTGCTTTACATTTTAGGGAGCCCGCATGTCTGTGTTTCCTTTTGCCTTTATCTTTGTTGACATAGTTAGTCCTGCAGGAGTCCCTGGTTGCGCTCTGCACTATATATACATTCACCTTATACATTATGTCCCAGACCCCCTCTGGACCTGTCTTAGCCATCCTAGAGCCCCTGGTTGGAGATCTTGTCGCATTGAGGCCCATACGTGGTCTGTTTGGGATGCGTGTTCATGAATACATCCATTTTTACATGAAGACGGTCCTGGCCTCGGCTGGTGCAGACAGCTATTCTCTGATACTTTTGACTGCAGTTGGTCTAACCATCTTAGTCAGGATTGGATTTTTCTACATTTCACTACCCGAGCCTCCATTAGTGTATGGGTTTATTAAGGGGTATTAATGTGTGAGTGAGTTAGTGTATGAGTGTATTAGTGTGTGAGTGTGTTAGTGTATGGGTGTATCAGTTTATCTGTTTATCATTTTTAATGTCAATTACTGGAGTTTTTATATTTTTGTTAATACCACATACATGCAGAGAAGGCACATGCAAAGGAAGACATAGCCACCTCTGGCAAAGCCACAAATACAAAACAAATGACATGAAATAAAGAGAAAAATGAGAAGGACTCAGAGGCAGAGCGACCATCTCTCTCCACATGCGCATTCTGCTACGCACATACACATTCGCTCTACAAACACCTGTCGTAAGTTCTCATCTTAAAGGAGAAACATATTAGGTGGTCGTTACAGATTCCGCCCAGGCAGGTAAGGCCTCAGCAGTACACAACTCAGTATAAAAGATAAACAATAAAAGAAGCAAACAGGACAAAGGCCATAATGTTGGTCTTTATGCATGGTTCTGTTGGCTAGTTTTGGGAATTGATAGCAGGAGGCGACATACTTTTTAGCATCAGATGACAGCTTGGGCCAGTAACAGCGCATCCTGAGTCTCAATATTGTTTTGGTCATCCCCAAGTGCCCAGACATTGAATGATCGTGATAATATTCCATCAAACTCCCCCTAAGGGTGGTAAGGGCATAAAGTTTGAGCTGCTTTTAGGGGTGAAGGTTACAGGACACTTTATCATCCACAAAGTACAAGACCACAACCTGAGATGAATTATCAACATTACTGACATCCTAACACTCTAACCCCTAAAGTGGTCCAGTAACTGAGTCATTGAGCTGGTGTTCCTGATCTAACAAGGACAACAGGGGCAAGGTTCACAGGTCAAAGTCTAAACAACTGCATACTCCGGGAGGACTTCCAGGGCTGCTTCTCAAGGAAGGAGCAGGGTTACATGAAAGAGCGTCTGGCACCCTATTATTTGTCTCAGGCTTATGAACAATGTCAAAGTCAAAATCCTGAGAGACCAGCTGGCCAGCCGGCCAGAGAGATTGGAACACAACATTAACCATCTCAAACCGCTGTTGTCAAAAAAGATTGTCACACGAAGGCCTTTGTGTTCAAATGTGTTCATGAGCCTTTGAAAAGTAGACGGCACATTGCATAACCCAAAAGGTAAAAGCCAGGACTGAAATAACCTGCAATAGGAGATAAAAGTTGTTTTTTTGTCTGCAAGTAGGCTCTAGCCAGGTCAATAATGGAAACAAAAGTACTTAATGGAAGTATAAAGTTAAAAATCGAAAGATTCATTCATTTTAGGGAGAGGATAGGAGTCTTTGATCGTTAGCACTGTAATCTACACAGAACCTGGGCTCTTCTGACGGCTTTAGGACAAATATGAATGGAGCAGCCCACACACCAGAGGCAGGCTCAATTATCCCCTCCTTTAACATGTCCTTGATTTGGCACTCAATAAGTTCCTTTTTAGCAGACAAAGTATGATAAGGTGGCAACCTGTGTTGATTTCATGCTCTACAAGTGAGGTGTGCCCTAAATGTCCATCAAAGACACCACTAAAGGTCTCAAGCAGTTCAGCTAACTTTTTTTTGGGTCATCATTCAGCGAAGCTTCTTCAAATTTCACAAATAGGGTATAAAAACTGACCCCCAAGCACATCAAGTCATGACTAAATGTTAAATTAGCACCTTCAAACAATTTAATAGGCACTGGGTTATCCCCAAGCACCAGCATCTTGGAAAGAACATGAGTGTGACAAAAGATCTTAACATAAAGTCCACTCCTAGAATGACAGGAGAAAAAAAGAAGGCCTTAAAAAACAGTAAAGAGATTAAGAAGTGCTGAGAAGTGCTGACCCATGAACCCCAAAGACAACAATACTACACCTACTGGGCAACAGGAAGTGCCATCTGCAAGCTGAATAGAAGGTGGTTTCAATTTTTTCTGCCCAAATTGCAGAAAGCATAGGTGAAGTATCAAGCGTGCATCAAAGGCTTTGGCATAAAGTTTAACTTTAAATGGAGTATTCTAATAGGCTTGTGGAAACAACCTTCTCTACATGACATAAGAAAAGCTTGTCACTTAAGGAAGTATCAGGAAACCGAGGCTCATTTATCCTCTGGTGGGAGGATTGCCCTACCACAACGTCGTCCCTCTTCTGAAGTTTCCTTCATTTCTACTTCAGTGACTGGTAAAGCATAGTGCTAAGTGTGTTCGTTGTGGTATTCATGTCAAAAAACAGGTGGTTGTGTAAATAAACATGCCTTTTTGTAGATCAATTGAGTCACAAAGGCACCTCTGCAGCACCTCTGCTCGTTACACCTGGACCTGACCACTTAAAGCTTTTTCAGAATGTCGTGACCGCCCCCTGTAGTTAAAAAGGGTCATCAACTTCGGGCCAGTCAGTTTGGTTAAATTGAAAGTCAGGTTGAGTAGCCATTTTGTAAAAAAAAAAAACAATCACAATTACTTAGTGTAACCAATAAAATGCATACAAATCCAATATAGTCAAACCTCTAATTGCGAGCCTAATTTGTTCCAGAAACGTTTGTATATCAAAACATTTGAATTTTAAAGTAAATTTCCCCACAAGAAATAATGGAACGTGTGCGTGTTTGTGTGTGCACGCAAACTGCTGAAGTATCCCTCCCTCCTCTCGTCTCATACAGTAGCTTCCTCCATCCTCTCTTATTTGATACACTGATATATTCACACACATACACACACACACACTAACGGAAGCACTGTTCTGTCATGAAACCTCTCTAATGACACTCGCGTGCACATACACACTAATGGAATCACTGCTGTAAAGTAAAAATAAGACAAATTAACCTGCATTTTAATTTTAAAAAGAATCCCAACAGAGCAGTGTGTGGGTGCCTGTGAAGGCGAGAGGAGAGGCACGCACAAACACACACAAATACACATGGAAATACTTATCTGTCGAGAAACAAGAACCTCTCTAATGACACTTAAGCGTGCGCACACATAGTGCTTTCTGACAGAGAGTCAAAGACTGGATATTGAACAAGGAACCTCCTAAAGAAACTTGCTTTGCTTTTTACGCAACATTGTTCACAATGTTATAATAAACAGTACACAAGCGCTCAGTTGTTGACTATATGAGTCATGTACGCGCACTGAGACTGGCAATGGGAGATGGTTACCCATAATTCCGTAGCACACGTGAGAGAGAAGAACCACTGGATCAGTTGTGATCATGTGACGCTCAGCAGACAAAGCATATGCGCACTACTCATATATCAAGACTTTGGTCGTTTATTAAGTTAATATTTATTTAAGAATTTTGCAAACACTTGCAGACCAAGTTACTCGCAGTCCAAGGTTTTGCTGTACTTGTATAACAGCCACTCAGTATATAGTCAACAACAAAATAAACCAACAACGTGGCATACATCAAAACCTAAAAATCACAACCGCACTGACCGCATGGTCACCAAACCGTCAGCATGTTATGGTCGCTAAGGGGCAGCACAAAAAATACTCCTTAAAAAAATATGTGCAAAAAGCGAAGGTCCACAAAAACTAAAAACAAAAGATGGTCGGTGATTCAAGCCGTTCAGGCACCAATTGGTAATGTCTGCCAGAGAGTCTTACCCGGTTAAGATGAATTTTGAAAAAGGAAAAAAACCTCTGGACAACTTTCAGACACTGAAGTTTTTATATTTTTGTTGATACAACATACATGCAGAGAAATACCACATTCATGCAAAGAAACACATATATGGGTGTGGTAGCATATAGGTGTGTCAGGGTATTAATGTATTGTTGTATAAGTGGATTAGTGTTCAGGTGTGTTAGTGTATGGGTGTATCAGTGTAATAGGGTGAGAGTGTATGAGTGTATGGGTTTGTTAAAGTATGGGTGTATAGGTGTATGGGTGTGTTAGTGTATGGGTGTATCATTGTATTCGTGTATAGGTGTATCAGTGTATAAATGTAAGAGTGTATCGGTTGTAATGTGTTTGACGCATGGGTGGCACACAACACGAGGACTTATGGAAAAAGGATCATTTTATTTAGAATAATGGGAAAGAAAGGGACTAAGAGGGGACAACAGAAAAAAAGAAAAGAAAGTTGTGAGGGTGTGTATGTGTGGGTCTGGAGGCAGTGCCCAGTTTGCATGCGGGCATGAGGCTGGCAAGCGATGGCAGAGTGGCAGCGTGGGCCGTGAGTAGTGTATCACGTGGGTAGTGACCCCTGTGCTCCCTCAGCTCCCCCAGCTCCTCTTTACTGACTGGCCAACCAGGCTTTCTTGGCTAGGAACAGGGGGCAGAATCAGCTGACTCTGTGTGACGTGAAAGTGCTGCGGGAGCTCACAAAGTCTTATCGTAACTGTCCTCAAAGCGGGTGTATAGGTGTATCAGTGTATTAGAGTGGGTGTATCAGTGTATTAGTGTATTGGTGTGTTAGTGTATGGTTGTATGAGTGTGGGGTGTATTAGTGTTTTAGTGTATGGGTATATCAGTGTATTAGCGTATAGATGTATCAGTGTACTGTATTAGTCTATGGATGTATCATTGTATTAGTGTTGAGTATATCAGTGTATTAATGTATGGGTGTGTTAGTGTATGGGTGTATCAGGGTATTAGTGTATAGGTGTATTAGTGTGTTAATGCATGGGTGTGTTCGTGTGTGGGTGTATCAGTGTGTGGGTGCGTTAGGGTATCGGTATATCAGTGTATTAGTGGATGGGTGTGGTCGTGTATGTGTATATCAGTGTATTAGTGTGTGAGTGTGCTAGTGTATGGGTCTATCAGTGTAATAGTGAATTTGTGTGGTTGTGTGTGGGTGTATCACTGTATTAGTGTGTGAATGTGTTAGTGGATGGGTGTGTTTGTGTATTGGTGTATCAGTGTGTGGGTGAATCAGTGTATTAGTGTATGGGTGTGTTAGGGTATGGGTGTATCAGTATATTAGTGAAAGGGTGTGTGTGTGTGTTAGTTTATGTGTGTATCAGTGTATTAGTGTGTGGGTGTGTTAGTTTAGGGGTGAATCAGGGTATTAGTGGATGGTTATATTAGTGGATGGGTGTATCAGTGTAATAGTGGATGGGTGTGTTAGTGGATGGGTGTATTGGTGTATTCTTGTATGTGTTTTTAAATATTGATTGTGTGCTCATGTGTGTGGGTTTAAGTGTGTGCTTGTGTATTTGAGAATGTGTGTTTGATTTGTGTTCATGTGTGTTTAAATGTCTGTTATAATATTGAGTGTGTGCTTTAGTGTGTATTTGAATATTGTTTGTGTTTGAGTACGTGTTTGAATATTGCCTAATCCCTAATAGTTTTAGTGTGTTCGAGTGTGCGTTCATGTGTGTGTTTTCTGTGTTTCAGTGTGTGTTTCAGTGTGTGTTTACGTGTGTGTTTGACTGGCTGTTTGAATATTAATTTAAAAATGATTCCATCCCTTTGATCGGTACTTGTTTATTTAAACCTCTCTCCCGCCTTTTTCCGCATTGACGCGCCCCGCCCCGTGTCTGATCTCTATCAGTGAAGAGTACGCACACATGAAATGATTTACACATAATACGTACTGGAACACTCCACGGACAGAGTGGATATAGATCTCATGTTGTGCTCGCGCAGCGGTAGAAGCCGCTCCAGTTCTATATTCTGATTGGCGAGACAATCCTCACGTCGCGTGGTGATTGGCTGATTTGGCGTGCGCGCGCCTGTCAGTCACCGCCGTTTAGCAGGTTCGGTTGAATTGTTGGAAGTTTTTTTGTGAAACAGCTTGAGAAACTCCTTCCGTCTAAAATGAGTGGTGAGTGTAACTTCTGGCTTTTTACCCGCTCCGGGGATATTAAGAAGAGAGATGGGGTGATTAGTGAATTTGAGGGCTAATGAGTGTGAAGTGAAGAGTTTTGAGCAGTGTGACGCGGTGTTGCTGGAGTGTGTGCGGCTGGAAGTTTGATTCCTGTTGAACTGGTTGAGCAGCTCGGAGTTAGTTAGCTTCCACTGCTAACTGAGGGAACTTTCATAAAGAAACACACACACTGCTGATGAACAGGGCTATATCTGTAGAGGTCTGGGAGAGAAGAGAGAAAGAGAGAGTGTGTGTGTAAGAGTGTGTATATGAGTGTGTATGTACTCCGTGCACGGGCTGAACCCCTAATGTGTGCGCGAGTGTTCGTCTCCAGACTGTCACCTCAGCGCCAGCGGCTAGCTCCAGTTAGCTAGCTTTAATTAGCTTTAGTTAGCTGTAGGAATAACACCCTTGGAGTTTGAGAATCCTCTCAGATCACATTAAAGTCAATTTAATCTGTAATAATTCCATCAGAGCTGCGGTGTGTGTCCACACACACACACACACACCCATACACACACACACAACGTCATTTTTACTAAACACTGGCGTAAGTATCCGTAGTTGACGGGTAAAGTTTTTTTTTTTTTTTTTTTTTGTAATAGTTAAAGTGAGGTTAAAGCTAAAAATAAGCTGATCAGCTTTAATGTAACCAGTGATATTACAAACGTGTAGTGAAGCCCAGTGTGTGTGTCTCTCTGTATGGCAGAACTCTCTGCTTTATTAATACAAAGAAATAAAGTATTTGAAGGCTAGGTATCTTATGCCTTATTTACTAGATCGGGTAGAGATTATACCCAATCTTCAGTGCTGTTATTTCAGCTGTGAAAATATTCTAAATAAATTCTGTCCAGCAGTCCATTTAAGACAGATTCACAGTTTGACATGTGCACAATACACTTCAAAACTTGCTGTTTATAATCTGGCACAAAACTGCTCATACCTTCACTTTTACTCATCATTTATGGTGCAAGTTAAACTTGAGGCAAATACCAAAAGTATTGCAAAGTTTCATCAGATTCTGTCCAGCCAGGTTTGCATGATGCTGTGACAAAATCTGGCTGGACAGACATACAGACAGAAGATTTTCTGAGACTGGTTTTGTGTCCTGCAGTGTATGAAACGTAAAGATATCGTTAAAAGAGCAAATTCTGACCAATGTACAGACAAGACATTTTATTTATTTTCTTTTATTTATATACATGAAGTTCAGCATTGTTTAATAATAATTGTAAAATGTAAAAACATTTGATGATGTTTTGAGCTAAAGTTTGACTTTGGTTTCCGTCTCTCCACAGATCAACAGAGTGACATAAGCAGGCTGGTGGGGAGCGATGGAGAAGGGCTTAAAGCCAACAGCTCAGGACAAGTGAGTGTGATCGTGTATGAGTGTGTGTGTCAGAGAGATTATCAGGTTATTAAGCTTCTCAGAAGACTCAATAGATCATAAGCTAGAGTTTAAATTAGAGTTAAACTTTATATACGCACACAGGTGGGTTAGTGAGCATAATGATTGATGGATGTTCCTGTGGTGATAACAGTGTAGAAACACTGAGCTGTGTTTGTGTGTGTGTGTAGAGCATCTCGTGTTCCATCAGAGTTGTGCTGTAAATGAGTGTCGCACTGGTGAGAGACACACAGAGCTGGTACAGGATAAACCATCACTGTTACTTACTTTAAACTGCGGGAGGAAATAAAACACGCACTCGCACTCACACACGTGGTGCTGCTCCTGCACAGCGCCCTCATGGGGTATGTAGTGTGCTGGTCAAGACAGTCATTTTATCCTATCATTACTGCAGTGAATGTTAACACCTGGTGAGCATATTACCCTGCAGTACATCCATATTGGTGCAAAAGTATTGGCACAGGTTTATGAATGGTATTAGACTCGTACCTCATACAGGTCTGTCACTAAGGTTAGGGGTGCACGCGTGTGTGTGAGGTTAGGGGTGTGCGCGCGTGTGTATGTGTGTGAGGTTAGTGGGGCGTGTGTGTGAGGTTATTGAGGCGCGCGCGCGAGGTGGTTCAGGCAGTGTTTACACTCCACTCTCTCCCTCCTCCCCAACAGGACAACCAGCAGCCGTCCCCGTTAGCGCTCTTGGCTGCTACCTGCAGTCGTATAGATGAAAGTGACGCGCACCAGGAGGCTGTACAGCTGGACGTGAACGCCGCACAGCTGTCTCAGAACACTAATGGCTGGCAGCTCCTTCCCCAGATCATTTCCCAGATAAACCCTGGCTTTGATAAGGGCATTTCCCAGAAGACGGGCGAGGCAGAGCAACAACAGCAGTTTGTTCTGTCCTCGGCAGCGTTACCGGGGCAGCAGGTCCTCACGGCGCTGTCTGGGGTTTTACCCAACATCCAGTACCAGGTCATTCCTCAGTTCCAGACTGTGGATGGGCAGCAGCTCCAGCTCACCCAGACCTCCCATGATGCCTCAGGAACAGGACAGATACAGCTCATTCCATCAACCAGTGGGAGCCAGTCTTTGATCACCACCACAGCCAATCAGAGCACAGGAAGTGGAAACATCTTTACTGTTCCTGGAATGATTCCACTTCACAACCTCACCCTGGGAAACTCGGTTCTGACCAATCAGGCGCCGTTCATTAACATGCCTTTACCGCTCAATAACATCACTCTGCTTCCTGTTAGCACAGGACCTACCGCGGCTAAAAGTGGCGACGTATCTGCTGGAGCCAACCAGCAGCTTGTCCAAAGCCAACAGACAACGATAGCAGCAGTGTCAACGTCGGAGTGTGTCAGCAGCACACACACATCTTCAAGCACACACACTCCCAGTTCATACACAGATGGCGTTTTAGCTCCAAATAGCACTGTAAGCGCCAGCACGTTCCAGAACATCGCAGGAATCACAGTCCAGTCTGACGGCAGGGACACACAGCAGCAGCAGCAACAGATCCTCATCCAACCTCAGCAGCTCCTTCAGGGAATGTCCACTTTATCAACCATCCAATCCGGAGCTATTTCTGCAGGTCATGTGATCACCGCCAACCCACTTCCTCAAGATGGCCTGCAGAACCTTCAGATCCAGTCGCTGAATAATGGGCCGATCCTGCTGAGGACGGTCGGGCCGAATGGACAGGTTAGCTGGCAGACACTTCAGCTACAGAGTCCTGCTGGAGCTCAGATCACTGTCGCATCACTTCCTTCTATGACATCACTGACTCAGCCTGGCACCATTAACCTAAACACCGCTGGACTGCAGATGCAACTTCAGGAAGTTCCACTTACCCTCAACAGTGCAGGTGAGCATCATCACCATCATATAGTGCTAGCTAAATGGTGCCTAAAACCTCCAGGAATGACACATGCTGTGTTTTTTTTTTTTTTTTTTTTCCCCTTTCTCTTTTTGTCTTAATTTTTGTTTAATACATAAAACATTTTTTCACTAGGCTCTCATATTTTTTGCCTGTTGCATTTGCCAAATAATAAATTGGGCTACTATTAGATTAGATTTTAGATTAGATTTTAGATCTATTAGATTTTGTATGTTTTTCCACTAAAAACACAGAATTAAAAGAGGGGGCACAAACTTTTACACATAAATATATGTAACATTGAACTGTACATGAATGTTTTGTAAACTTGTGATCATCTGAAAAACATTTGTGAAATTGTGTGTGCGTGTGCGCAGGTGATCAGGGAGCTGCGGGAGACATGGATGAGTCGGCATTGGATCAGAGTTTAGACACGACTCCTCCGAGTCGCCGCTCCCGCAGAGAAGCGTGCACATGTCCATACTGCAAGGATGGAGACGGACGGTAACTAACACCCCCCCACACACACACACACACACACACAAAATATTACATAGTATGTGCTCCTCCACGTGCAGTTCATCTAGTGACTGTATACCTAGTCACCCTGGTGTTGGGGTAAGAGAGGCAATAAGGGAAACGACCCATTATCCATCAAGTTTGAATCCTGATACTACCATCTGTAGGCAGCAGTCTACTGTAGATAGCAGGTGGGCATCGGGGTGGACCGATATTAATCACCCATCCTCTACGCTTTTCTCTTGCCCCTAACTGCAGGTGAGCAGCAGGTGAGGAGATTTTAATTAGCTTTCTTAATTATCATGTTTTCACAATCGCCCAAATCATAATTAAATGTAAAATTCGATTAAACACACAGCCCCACAAACAATCTGAGCAGTAACCTGGAGCATGTCCTGTCACCTTGTGCAGTCTGGGAGAAAATGTAAAACTTATGCAACATTCTATGTTTTATTGTAGACGAGTTATTTTTCAATAAAGAAAAGTTAAGAAAAAGTTTGTTTATTGTTAAAGTTAACAGAAAATTAGAATCGAATCAGCATCTCAGACTTAAATAAAAATCCGCTTCGGGCAAAAAACCTGCAGTATGTGTGTCTCTAGGATTACCTTGTGATACTGTCTCTGTGGAATGTTAACATACATTATTACTGTGTGTGTGTGCGCATACAGTACTGACCCCAGTAAGAAGAAGCAGCACATCTGCCACATCACTGGCTGCGGGAAGGTGTACGGGAAGACGTCTCACCTGCGAGCACACCTGCGCTGGCACTCGGGCGAGCGGCCGTTTTTCTGCACCTGGGCTCACTGTGGGAAACGATTCACTCGCTCAGATGAGCTGCAGAGACACCGGCGGACACACACTGGTATGCACACACACACACTCAGTTCAGTTCATATGAATTTTATTGTCCCTGCCGTCAGACTGGACTGTGTTTTCTGCAATATTTTTATATTTAGTTTTTAATAATATTCACTGTTGCAAAGCAGCTTTACAGAAACAGAAAAAAATTAGGGAAATGATTTACACACACACACACACACACACACTAAGTCTGTCTCTTTGTGTTTGAAGGTGAAAAGAAGTTTTCATGTCCAGAGTGTCCTAAGCGTTTTATGCGCAGTGATCACTTATCCAAACACATCCGCACTCACACCAAGAAGAAGCCGATGGGGAGCGCAGAGGGGACACAGGACCTTATCACCATGGATACACTGTCACCGGATGGCATGGCACGGTTAGCAAGCAGCGGCATCAGTGTGGTCCAAGTGGGAGACGGGCATGCCCTTAACCTCAACACTAACGGCTTCAACTGCCATTAACCAGGTAAGACGTCACACAGGAGTTACTACTACTACTACAGTTATTTACCTGTTTTTAACCCCCCCCCCCCCCCCCCATGGTCTCCTCTTGCAGGTTCCGATGGCTGTGAGACAGTTGTATATGGTTTTCCTTTTTAAACACACCCCTAAGCCATTAAGTAGTCAGTTATCTCTCATTAAGCCATGATGTCACAGGAATGTCAGAGTGAATAATTTAAACACTTATTGCTTTGTTTTTGTATATAAATTATATTTTTCTAAACTCTGTGCCTTTGTTGTGTATGATTTGATGCACAATCTTAAAATGTTTTATATCAAATTGATTAACTAGCATGAGAGCTTACTGCTGTGTGCATGTTTGTGCCTGTGTGTGCATGTGTGTTAGTGTGTGCGACCGCAGACACAAACAGAACACACGCTAATCTTACACACACACACACACACACACTGTATCATGCTAATTCTGAATAAATAATCTTTCTGTAATTAAAGATTAATGAATTGATTTTGTCCATTTCTGTTTACACACACACACACACACAAACACACACACAAACAGATTAGATATTTGCATAAACATGCAGCTGTTTAGGTGTTTAATAATAAAGTACTCAGTGAGTATAGCCTGTCTGGCCACAAAAGTACTATGTACTACAGTTACTATGGTTCAGCTGGAACAGGTTATTTTAACCCTAAATGATGAGTAAATGATTCTCATTTCTTAAACAACTATATCAGAAGACACATAACGTGTACCCTACTTTCTGGTGCAGTTCTACTCCTCGGTTAAAATTATTTAAAATAAATTGTCTGAGGCGATTTTTAAATAATCCCAATCATATCTGGAACAACAGAAACATTATTTATAAAAACATAAATAAAAAAAAATAAAAAAACAGTGGTCAATTTATACTTGTACTGAATTTTCTCTGTTTATTCCATTCCTGTATCTGTAAAGGAATGCTCCATCATGTTGGATGCCATTTCTGCCGGTGTGGTTATGTTGTTGAGAGGGTTTGTTTTCCGTTTCATCTTCTGTTGTTTGAGATATTCATCCAAACAAAACAGTTGTTGGCCAGATATGTTTTTCAGATGATCATCACAACAATAAGAGTTGGAACACTTTTTCAACAGCTGACGATCACTGTACCTTATGTGATGTTATATTATTATATTATATTATGGGATGGTTTTGTTTACAATATTCTGTGAAAAAGTCCAGACTTTACCTTATAAATATATTTTAACTAACGATATAATAATAATCTTATTTCGATTATTATTTAAATATTATCCTGTCATATATATATTTTTTTAGATTTAAAAAGGAAATCGACACCAGCTGCTCCTAAAACCATTGTGAATTTGTTTTGGACAAATTAAATCTTTATAATTGCTAAGTTTTTTTTATTTTATTTATAAATGTACATTTAATAATAGTACACCCTTTCTTGTATTGAAAAATGAAATTATGAGATACTTAAAGTATTAGCTTTGAATTTTTTTTCTTTAAACTTTTACAATTATTTGAGTTACATGATCTTAGCCAAGGCCACAGGAAAGTACTTTGCCCTGTTGTAGTCTAGCACCATCGCTTTGGCCACATTCTACCACTCATCTTTCATGTTATTCCTGGACATTGGGACTTTCAACACATTTTCCATTTGTGCATTTCAGTATAAATGTTTCCCAGTAATTACTCAAGGCAGTTTCTCAATTACCCCTTTTCAGCATTGCCATTTGAAAGGATCATCTCAATATCAAATTCAAATTTTATTTGTCTCATACACAGTACGATATGCAGTGAAATGCTTGTACGACCACCGGTGACCTTAAAAAGAAAATAAAAACTATATATAAGGAATAAATATTAATAAAAAGAAAGGAAATACAAAAGAAAATAAATGTAACTAGTAAAATAAACAAACTGTACAAATAAGGGCATAATAAAAATATTACAAAATATAGGCATATGGGGGGGAAATATATATATAAATTTTTTTTAAATGTTTTAAAGTGGCATTAAAATGTTTTTAAGTGGCAAAGTGTCATACAAAATGGCAGATATATATAAACGTATTGTATAAAGTGACTTATGAAAGTGACATGTGCAATGGTTTCAGATATGTAAATATGTATTGCATGAATGTGTCCATGATTGTCCAGTCAGTGTCGGTGTTTAAAAGACATTACTCCTGTGTGGTGTGATTGAGAGACCTTATCGCCTGCAGGAGGAAGCTCCTCCTCAGTCTCTCTGTGTTGGCCTTCAGGGAGCGGAATTGCTTCCCAGACCACAACAGAGAAAACAGTCCATTGTTGGGATGGCTGAGGTCCTTCAAGATCTTCCTGGCCTTGGTCCAGCACCGCTTGCTGTAGATCGAGTGCAGGTCAGGGAGCTCGGTGCAGATGGTGCACTCAGCTGATCGCACCACCCTCTGTAGAGCTCGTCTGTCCTGCATGGTGCTGTTTCCAAACCAGGTCGTGATGTTTCCCGTCAGGATGCTCTCTATGGTGCAGGAGTAGAAATTCCTGAGCACCTTAGAGGGCAGTCTAAAGTCTCTCAAGCGTCTGAGGTGGAAGAGACTCTGCCGGGTCTTTTTAATGTGACGGGGCCATGACAGGTCCTGCGTAATGTGAACACCGAGGTATCGGAAGCTGTCCATTCTCTCCACTGGGCTCCTGTTGATGACGGGGGTCTGGTAGTTCCTCTCCTGTTTTGTACTAAAGTCCACTATCAGCTCTTTTGTCTTGCTGACATTCAGGAGGAGATTGTTTCTCTGGCACCAGTTCTTCAGATTTACAATCTCCTCTAGGTAGGCCGACTCATCATTGTTGGTGATCAGGCCCACCACGACATGTCCGCCCATCCTTACTGCCTGTGGTCTGCCAGTCAGAAAATTGGAGATCCACTGACACATGGATGAGCTGAGTCCCAGGAGCTCCAACTTGGTGGTGAGTGTGGAGGGAATTATGGTATTAAATGCAGAGCTGTAGTCAATGAAGAGCATTTTAACATAATTCCCTTCCCTAGTGTCCAGGTGAGTAAGTGATGTGTGGAGAAGATGAGAGATTGCACTGTCTGTGGAACGGTTCTGGCGGTAAGCAAACTGTAGTGGGTCGAGTGTGTCTGGTGGTGAAGAAATGATGAAGTCTCTGACCAGGCGTTCAAAGCACTGAGTGAGGTGAGGGCTACAGGGCGATAGTCATTGAAAGAAGCAGGATGTGGTTTCTTCAGGACAGGAACAATGGTGGACTCTTTGAAGCATGTGGGGATCACCGACTGAGATAAAGAGATGTTTAATATCTCAGTGAACACAGGTGCTAGCTGGTCTGCGCGGGCTCTGAGGATACGACGTGAGATGCCATCTGGTCCTGCTGCTTTTCTGGTGTTCACTCTCTTGAAGGCTCTCCTCACGTCATGCTCGGTGATGATGAACGCGCTTCCGGTGCTGGCAGTGTCTTCCTTATATCCAGCAGCATGTCATGTACTGTTATCTGTCCATCCTTAAATGCAGCATTCATACACATGACAAGAAAATATAGAGTTTACGATGTGATGTCCTACTCCAAATTCCTTTTTTCTACTTTTATGCTACCTACATTTAACAAAACATCACAAATAATACAGTATAATGTGGGAACAGAGCAATATAAAAGGTCAATATAAGAGTTTGAAAACAATTTAAACATTTTTTGTAAAACCTTCTAATTGCGATGCACTTACCTTTTTGTTCACAAATATGGATATGATGCTCTGATCAAATCTATAAATCCCTCATCCATTCTGTGCAAAAAAGGCAAATACATACATGAAAAAGCACAAACTTTTCAGTCAGACTGCAAATCTGATTAATAACCTGCATTTTGCGCTACGCCATGCCATGGCCTGGAGCAACAGATGGGGTACAGGCCACTGTTTAAAAATATGCCACTTATCTACAAGCCATCAAGGCTTAGATAAAATGTTTAATTATTAAGTTAAAAGTTGATTACTAACCTAATGTTGTTGTGCTAGCTGTATCAACTCCTTCCTCTCCTATTTTTCATCCTAAATTAACTTTGATCCTGATTCCTACGAGTGATTCCTACGAGACACTTAGTAAACGAGACACTTAGTAAATACAGGCCAAGACCACTGAAAATGGTGGTCTTGGCCTGTCACCTACTATCAGTACTTTGTCAGAGTTAACAATTAGGTCTGATAGCAGATGTCCAAATTCTTTAAGAAAATCTGCATATGGCCCTGGGGGTCTGTACACAATGGCCACCGTGTACAGACCCCCAGGGCCATATGCAGATTTTCTTAAAGAATTTGGACATCTGCTATCAGACCTAATTGTTAACTCTGACAAAGTGCTGATAGTAGGTGACTTTAACATTCATGTAGATGATGCTAACGACACTTTAGCCCTCGCATTTATGGACTTACTAAATTCCTTTGGGGTTAAACAAAATATAAACGGATCAACTCACCGCTGTAATCATACACTAGATTTAATTATATCTCATGGTATAGATGTTTCTAATATAGAGATTTCACCTCAAAGTGATGATATCACAGATCATCACCTCCTGATATATACTCTACCCGTAGAACAGATTAGCTGTGTCTCTCCACGTTATCGATTTGTTAGAAATATGAATCCGACTACTAAAGACAGATTCACAAGTAATCTACCAGATCTGTCCCAAATTCTTATTAGACCCCTTAATGCAGACGATCTAGATGAGGTGACTAGCAGCATGGGTACTATTTTTACCAGTACATTAGACACTGTTGCTCCCATCAGATTAAAAAAAGTCAGAGATAAAACACTTGTTCCTTGGTACAATAGTCATACTCGCGCCCTAAAGAGAGCAACTCGTAACCTTGAGCGAAAATGGAGAAAAACTAAATTAGAAGTTTTTCGAATTGCGTTTAAAGACAGTATGTGCAGCTATAGACGGGCTCTAAAAACCGCTAGGACCGAGCATCTTAGCCAACTGATAGCAAGAAACCAAAACAATCCCAAGTTCTTATTTAGTACAGTAGCCCGCCTAACAAAACCTAAGATGCCTGCAGAGAGTACTCCACAACATTTTAGTAGTGAAGATTTTATGGACTTTTTTAATGAAAAAATCAATAGCATAAGGAAGAAAATAACAGAGGTTCAACCTCTAATAGCATCTCATGATCTAGTTCAGCCTAGAGCTTCACATTTAGATTTTCAGTGCTTTACAGGTATAGGACAGGAAGAGCTGTATAAACTTATCACCTCAGCTAAATCAACAACGTGCCTGTTAGACCCAATACCAACCAGATTTTTAAAAGAAGTGATGCTTACAGTTGGAGAGCCACTTCTAAACATTATTAATTCTTCATTATATCTAGGTCACGTCCCTAAACCTTTGAAGCTGGCAGTTATTAAGCCGCTTCTTAAAAAATCTAATTTGGACGCAAATGAAATAACAAACTACAGACCGATTTCAAACCTTCCGTTCATATCAAAAATATTAGAAAAAGTAGTATCAGCTCAAATATGCACATTCTTGCAGGAAAACAACATCCTAGAAGAATTTCAGTCAGGTTTCAGGCCCCATCATAGTACAGAAACTGCACTAGTTAAGATTGCAAACGACTTGTTTTTAGCCTCAGACCAAGGCTGCATCTCAATACTAGTCTTACTTGATCTAAGTGCTGCATTCGACACCATAGATCATAATATTCTCATAGATCGCCTACAAAATCATATAGGTATTCAGGGGCAGGCATTAAAATGGTTTAGATCATACCTGTCTGATCGATACCATTTTGTAGATCTAAATGGAGTACCGTCTGATGTAATGCCAGTGAAATATGGGGTCCCACAAGGGTCAGTTTTAGGACCTCTCCTGTTCTCAATTTACATGCTTCCCCTGGGAAACATCATTAGAAGGCATGGGATTAGTTTCCATTGTTATGCTGATGATACCCAATTATACATCTCAACAAAACCAGATGAAATACCCAAGTTGTCTAGACTAACCGAGTGTGTCCAGGACATAAAAGATTGGATGGCCAATAACTTTCTTTTACTAAATTCAGATAAGACAGAGATATTGCTCATCGGCCCGAAAACCAGCACACAACAGCTTTCACAATTCAGCCTGCGTTTAGAAGGATGTACTGTTACTACCAGCTCAACAGTAAAAGACCTGGGCGTGATATTAGACAGTAACTTGTCTTTTGAAAATCATATTTCCAATATCACAAAAACAGCCTTTTTCCATCTTAGAAATATTGCCAAACTTAGGAGTATCCTATCCGTATCTGATGCAGAAAAGCTAGTTCATGCATTCATGACCTCCAGACTGGACTATTGTAATGCATTACTAGGTGGTTGTCCTGCATCCTCAATAAACAAGCTACAGTTAGTCCAAAATGCAGCCGCCAGGGTTCTCACTAGATCCAGAAAATATGATCATATAACACCTATATTATCATCCCTGCACTGGCTACCTGTTCAATTTAGAATTAATTACAAAATAGTACTACTTACATACAAGGCTTTAAATGGTTTAGCTCCCACATACCTAACCAGTCTTTTGATACGCTATAATCCACCACGTCCCTTAAGATCACAAAACTCCGGACTTCTGATAATTCCCAGAATTTTAAAATCTACAAAAGGGGGCAGGGCATTTTCATATTTGGCTCCAAAGCTTTGGAATAGCCTTCCAGACACTGTTCGGGGAGCAGACATGGTTTCCCAATTCAAAAGTAGACTCAAGACGCATCTCTTTAATCTGGCATACGCGTAACTCATCCCATAACCACATACTCCACTACACCTATCCTGAATGGCAACTACGCTAATTCTCTAACTACGAAAATACTCTTTTCTGTATTTTTCTACCCATCCCGAGGCATCTGGAGATTGTGCCAGCTTTAGTAGACAAAGGCCAACCCTGCAAGGTTTCTAAGGCATCTTGAGAAGGACCTGCTCCAGCTAGATTCTGCTTTATGATGGCTGGAGCTACCATCCTGCTCCTGTGCTTCCAGTGATCCAGACCCCATCTGCCCTCTGCACCTACTGCTGAACTGAATCTACACAACTTCTGTTATATTGAACTTTCACCTGCACAACACACATGATGTTATTTCTATCTGTTATCACCCAGATGAGGATGGGTTCCCTGTTGAGTCTGGTTCCTCTCAAGGTTTCTTCCTATTGCCATCTCAGGGAGTTTTTCCTTGCCACTGTCGCCGTCACCCTTGGCTTGCTCATCAGAGACATTTCATTCATTTTCATTCATCATTCATTCATCATTCATTTCATTATTATTCATTCATTCATCATTCATTTCATTATTATCTTTTTTTTTTTTTTTTTTGTGAAGCTGCTTTGAGACAATGACCATTGTTAAAAGCGCTATATAAATAAAATTGAATTGAATTGAAAAAAAATCTTTAGGACGTGCTGAAGAAGACATTACATAGCGGTTCGACTCTCCTATCTTGAAGAGAAATTAATGTAAGGTTGCATAAGCTTATCAAAATGATGACATGGCTATAATCAAAGCAAAAGGCACTCTAATGAAATATTAGACTGTGTGACTTTTTGTGTGTCTGTGAGAGTCCTTTATGGATCTTGTTTACGGGATAATGGGAGTAGATAGTAAAAAAAAAAAAATATATATATATATATATATATATATATATATATATTTATTTATATAAAGTGACTCTAGTGAACATTAAGTCAGTAGGGATTCTGCCTGCATTTTCCTATGGTCCCTCCACTAGAGGACGCTCTACAAATCCACACAGAGTCCCTCGGATCCGGCCGTTTCACTCCATGCTATGAGTTCGACAGATTCGCTGCATCCCACGGTTTATATTAAACAATCAGGACACATATAATATTTTGAGTTTTTGACCATAAAAATACAAGTGACTGAAAATCAAGAATTATCATTACCAAATGTTTATTTCAATAACAAATGCAAATAGAAATTAGACAACAAATATAATAAAAAGTGCAAATCACTAAGAATCTAGCTTGTAAGCTATTATAAATATGCTAAATATTAAGATTATTAAAATTATTCATAAAAACCTTTCATTGTAAACGAATGTGCACTATTAATATAAAGAAAATTAATACAATAATTATAAATATATCAGATACCACCTAAACTTTCATGCACATAATACAGTTGTTATATCTGTTAAGCTAAATTCCACATTTTAGTGAAATTGTGTTGTGGAGTTAGAAACAGAGTTTCCAAGTTTGTCATAATACACAACTACATCACACCAACATGTAACAAATATGTGTGGTGTTTATAAAAGCAGATTATAGAGCACTACATCCAGCCACACAAGGTTGGAAAAGTGAAACAGCTGCAATTTTTTGCGTCATTTTGATACGGAATCTGCCTGCTTTTACCATGGTCCCTCCACTAGTGGTGCTCAACGATTCCTCAGAATCCACCAAATCCTTGGACTCGCCCGAGTCCGGCTGATCCGTTGAATCCCACATAGCCTTATTCAGTTAAATCGCTTTTTAGAGTCTCTTACGTCTCTGACCATGTAGGAAGCTTTCTTACTACATGTCTAACTTGCGAGTTGCGAGTAATGTGGTGTTGCGAGTGTATTTTTAATACATTTTGACTTGAAAAACTAACGTCTTGGTTTATAAGTATCGAGTATCATGTAGCACACCTGCACTTCTTGTTTTGACACCGAGCGTCACATGATCAGAACTGAGCCAATCGTTTCTCTCTCTCTCTCTATGTGTACTATAACACTGTGACCACGTGTGCATGTAAAATATATTTTATTTGGTGTTTGTATGTATGTATGTACAGTGCGCGTGTACTGTTTATTATAACACACATGCGTGCGTGTAAAGCAAAAGAAAGATCCATTTTCTCTCTCTCAGCCTGTACTTTGTCTGTGCGCGCATCATTGGACACCGTGCCCCTTCACACACACACAGAACTCGCCTACTTTCGCCTACTGAGTTTTTCTCACACACACACACACACACACAAACTTTAACAAGGAACATCGCTAATGACACTTGCGTGAGTGCATACTAACAATCACTGCTGTAAAGTAAAAATAAAACAAATTAACCTGCACTTTACCTGTGAAAAGAATCGCGACAGAGCAGCGAGAGAGGGTGTGTGTGGGGAAAGGCGAAAGGAGGAGGGTGTGTGTGTGTGTGTGTGAGAAAAACTCAAATAAGAGAGAAAGAAGGGTTATTGTGTAAGATGGTAAGAGGAAAAGGGGAGGGGCTGGTTCCTCCTCTCCTCTTCCTTCAGCTTTTTACACACACACACACACAATCACACAATGCCTGCAGGCTAAAACGGAAACACTTATCTGTCAGGATTTATTTTTACTTTTTTTTTTAAAAAGTGCAGGTTAATTTGTTTTATTTTTACTTATTTTGTTTTAATTGTTTTTATGTATTTATTTTTTGGGCTGTGAAACGAATATTTTGAGTTTTCATTATTTCTTACAGGAAAATTTAATTTGGTTTACGAGTTTTTTGAAATACGAGTCCGCATCCAGAACAAATTATGTTCGTAATCCAAGGTTCCTCTGTATTTATATAACTTTTAACTGATCTGAGTAAATGAAGAGAAGGATTAATGAGTCATATAAAGGATCGGGTTATTTAACTGGATGACTGCGGACTATCTCATCTCTAAACCCCTGGGTAAGATGGGACACTCTTATAGACTTTATTATTGATAAAACTCGTTCTTCTGAGTCACGTTGGAGACTCGTTCAAAAAGAACAAAAGGGTGATGGACAACCCATCACTAATTCTACTTAAATGGGCGTTTTGCGTTTTCATGTGGACAAAGATATTTTTAAAACGTTTATAAAAACAAAGTACAAAACTTTTGGTTTTTAAAAATACCCGGTTACGTGTGGACATGGCATTATTGTGCACTTGTTTCCTGTATACATGCATAAGACCATATGATTTCCCCCATGGGCGGCATGGTGGTGTAGCACTGTCGCCTTGCACGTCCAGGGTCCGGGTTCGATTCCCGTCTCTGTGTCCATAGAGTTTGCATGTTCCGTGCTTAGTGGGTTTCCTCCAGGTACTCCGGTTTACTCCCACAGTCTAAAGACCTGGGGATGAGGCTAATTGGTCTTCCCAAATTGTCCCTAGTGTGTATGCCCTGAGATGGATTGGTACCCTGTCCAGGGTGTACCCTGCCTCATACCCTAAGTCTCCTGGGATGGGCTCCAGGCCCCTTTGGCTTTGGTGCCAAAAGCCTTTCAGAAATCAATAAAACCAGCAAACATTTAAATGTTATTTTGAATAACATCTTTTTCGGTGAAGGTGTGTGGGGTGTAAATGTGATCAGCTGTGCTGTAGTTTGTAGACAGAAATCTGACCTGGGTTTCCGTGTAATTCATCTCCGCTCCACGCGGTGGCTTCAGTCTCTCAGCTTGGGACCTGTTTAACCTTTGACTCCGGAAGTATTTATTCTCTTCCAGCACTATCGGCGCGTTTCTTGTTAAGACGCGCTGCGATCTATTCGCATTTTAAACAGTAAAATAAACTTTAATGATTCTCTGTAACGGAAGTGGGAGTGTTTCCCCCGGCAGGTTGTTCTGCAGCGCGAAGCGGATGTCTGTTTGCGGTTGTTAGCCAGTTAGCTTAGCTTATGTTTGTGGCTGTGGGGAGGCGCTGAGTGTTATTGTTATTGTTATTGTAGTGTAATCGGTGATCAGTGAGAGATCGGACCGAAGATGAATTTAGCGAACAGCAGAGAGCAGAGGAGCACCGCGGGGAACCGCATGACCAAGATCCTGGAGGCGGAGGAGGAGGACGAGTTTTACAAAACCACTTACGGGGGATTTAATGACGTTAGTGTCTCTCTCTCTCTCTCTGTGTCTCTCTCTCTCTCTCTCTCTGTGTCTCTCTCTCTCTCTCTCTCTGTGTCTCTCTCTCTCTCTCTCTCTGTGTCTCTCTCTCTCTCTCTCTCTGTGTCTCTCTCTCTCTCTCTCTCTCTGTCTGTGTGTGTGTCTCTCTCTCTCTCTCTCTGTCTCTCTCTCTCTCTGTCTATCTGTCTGTCTCTTTGTCTGTCTCTCTCTGTCTCTGTGTGTGTGTCTCTCTTTCTCTGTCTCTCTCTGTCTCTTTGTCTGTCTGTCTCTCTCTCTTTCTGTGTGTCTCTCTCGTTCTCTCTCTCTCTCTCTCTCTCTCTCTTTCTGTGTGTGTCTCTCTTTCTCTGTCTCTCTCTCTCTGTCTTTCTGTCTGTCTCTTTGTCTCTCTCTCTCTCTTTGTGTCTTTCTCTCTCTCTCTCTCTCTCTCTCTCTCTCTCTCTCGATCTATCTGTCTGTCTCTTTGTCTGTCTCTCTCTCTCTTTCTGTGTGTGTCTCTCTTTCTCTCTCTCTCTGTCTTTCTGTCTGTCTCTTTGTCTCTCTCTCTCTGGGTCTTTCTCTCTCTCTCTCTCTCTGGGTCTTTCTCTCTCTCTCTCTCTCTGGGTCTTTCTCTCTCTCTCTCTCTCTCTGTGTCTTTCTCTCTCTCTCTCTCTCTCTCTCTCTCTCTCTCTCTCTCTCTCTGTGTCTTTCTCTCTCTCTCTCTCTCTCTCTCTCTCTCTCTCTCTCTCTCTCTCTGTGTCTTTCTCTCTCTCTCTCTCTCTCTCTCTCTCTCTGTGTCTTTCTCTCTCTCTCTCTCTCTCTCTCTCTCTCTCTCTGGGTCTTTCTCTCTCTCTCTCTCTCTCTCTCTGGGTCTTTCTCTCTCTCTCTCTCTCTCTCTGTGTCTCTCTCTCTCTCTCTCTCTCTCTGGGTCTTTCTCTCTCTCTCTCTCTCTCTCTCTGGGTCTCTCTCTCTCTCTCTCTCTCTGTGTCTTTCTCTCTCTCTCTCTCTCTCTCTCTGGGTCTTTCTCTCTCTCTCTCTCTCTCTCTCTGGGTCTTTCTCTCTCTCTCTCTCTCTCTGGGTCTTTCTCTCTCTCTCTCTCTCTCTGGGTCTTTCTCTCTCTCTCTCTCTCTCTCTGGGTCTTTCTCTCTCTCTCTCTCTCTCTGGGTCTTTCTCTCTCTCTCTCTCTCTCTCTCTCTGTGTCTTTCTCTCTCTCTCTCTCTCTCTCTCTCTGGGTCTTTCTCTCTCTTTCTCTCTCTCTTTGGGTCTCTCTCTCTTTCTTTCTTTCTCTGGGCCTTTTTTCCTCTCTCTCCTTGGGTCTTTCTTTCTGTCTATCTCTTTGGGTATTTCTTCCTTTCTGTCTATCTCTTCTCCTTCTGCGTCTCTCACTCAAAATGTATTAAATTAATTATTTTCCTCTAAATTCTACAAACAATACCCCATAATGACAATGTGAAAGAAAGTTCGTTTGAAATCTCAGATAGTCTGATAGTCCTTCTGGTGGCTTTTGGCAAACTCCGGGTGAGCTGTCGTGGGCCTTTTTACTGAGGAGTGGCTTCTGTCTGGCCACTCTACCATTGATGGGGTGCTGCAGAGATGGTTGTTCTCCTGGAAGTTTCTTCTGGTGGATTAGGGAGCAATGTCATCTGCTGGTGTTGGTCCATTGTGTTTCATCAGGTCCAAGGTCACTGCGCCCATCCAGGAGCAGTACAATTTAAGCCTTCATAAAAGTAATAAACTGTGGTTCTGCATGACATATGAGAAAACCCAAGGCCTTCCCCATAAGCGTTAAAAAAAATATATATTATTGGTCCAGCACTGTGTTGCCACACCAATCTGCACTGCTTGAGTTTTAATGGTTATTAAAGTATACTCTGTGTGTACTCTATACATTTCTCTTACGTTTTTTATGTTTCAGTACTTTTGACACTGTGTTCCAATAAACTAAACCGGATAATATTCAGGATCTTTATTCTAAATTGTTTCACAAAGTAAATATTAGGGTTAATCTAATAATATCTAGGGAGCCTAGGACCCTGGGAACACCAAAATGCTCTTCTCTAATTTAAATACTTAAAGTTAGATGTAATATTAACTTGGGCTGTCTGTACTGAATTGTGTGTGTCTGTGTGTAGGAGTCTGGTGATGATGAGTACCATGGTGATCACTCGGACACAGAGGACGAGGTGGACAGTGACTTTGATCTGGACGAAGGCGATGAACCGGACAGCGAACAGGAGGAGGAGACACCACGGCGCCGGAGCCGCATCCTCACTAAAGCCTACAGAGTGAGACATGGATGGGAGCAGTAACGATGGGGCTGGGGTCTGGGGGACTTCAGGAAACTCCAGAATCCATAAAAAAAAAAAAAAAAAATCTATATTTTTAATTCATATCTGATTACATTTAAGGTGGTAATATGTTGCAGTTCCTCAGTAACCCTACAGGTGGCAGGCATTGAACCATTTACAAACTGGCAGGCAGTGTCGTATGTTTTAGGAGAGACTTATTAACTGATCTTCTTTAGAGCTCTAATGTCACTCATCTACAGGTCAGCGGTTCCACTGAGTCTAAGTGGAACCTCTGACCTGAGTGCTAAATTAGTAACCGTGCCATCCCCAGGAGCAAATAATGTTGCACCTGTTCCACAGGTGTGTGTGATCAGGAGTAGTGACGATGAGGTGAAGCATCATTTATGTGTCTTAGCTTCCCAGCCAATAGTTTTACCTAAAGGTTCATTTCATGGAGCTTAATTAAAGGGCTCGTTGTACTTCTATCTAGTGGACAAATTTTGCTTAGCAGCTAGAATGCAACCTCGCAAGCCAAAAGATTTTGTGTGCATTTTCCTTCATACATAATATAAGAAGTAAATGTAAAGTTCATTGTGAAATGCAAAAAAAATGCTTTCTTGAATCTTGATTCATGAATTTAAATAACAAAAATCTCCAATGTAATGATGTCACATGACAAAACGCAATGCTTCGTTTGTCGTTGGTCACAGATCTCAGGGAACCGACACAAACCTCGAAGTGAGGTTTTATTTGGACACGGCCCCTTCAGCTCAATACAAGCTTCTTTGTCATAGTTATAACACTAATCAGAAGTACGGTTACACTCAATATATTTAAAGAAAGAAAGGTTACTGTACTGAAAACTTACTGACGTTTGTGTGTGTATGTGTGTCAGGAGCCTGTTAAGGTAATGAAGCCCAGGGTAAAACACCCGTCTGACGAGCCGAAGGCTGAGAAACCAAAAGCAGAAAAACGCTTAGTGCATGAGCTGCAGGAGATTGGAGAAAGTGTGTATACTCACACAAACAAACAGTTATGTATAAAAATGATTTTCTCTCACATTTGTGCCAATAAGGACTTTGATCTTCCCCCACTCCAGTGCGTAAGTCAGTGAGGAAGTCCACTAGTGAACACACCCGCAAGACCTTCGAGCGTCTGCAGGAGCGTCAACAGGAGGCACCGAGACGCCGCAAAGTTCACCGGGACAAACCCCTGAGTCAGGAGGAACTGCTGAGGGAAGCTGAGCATACTGCACAAAGCAACCTGGAGTCACTAGGTATATACACACGCACACACACACACACACACACACACACACACACACACACACACACACACACACACACACACACACACAGTGAAGGCTAGAAAGGTGTATGTATGGACTGTATGGGGTGGGAACATGAAGTGTCATTCTTTAATATAGGGGTAATGTGTGTGCAGAGAATTACGAGCGTCTTGAGGCTGATAAGAAGAAGCACGTGCAGAAGAAGCGGCGGTTTGAAGGGCCAACAATCCGTTATCACTCCATCCTGATGATGTCGGAGCCGCCACTCAAAGATGAAAACGTGGATGTAGAGGGGTACGTACACACACACACACACACACACACACACACACACAAGTATAATTTGGTTTGTGATGTCATCACCTGTTCTCCTTCTCTAGGCTGGACCAGGACACGCCTTTTTCAGTGCCTTCTTCCTGTCCCGCAGTACCAGGGGTCGGGGCTCTCTGCTCACGTACCTTCATCACCTTTAGCGATGACGATGCGTTTGAATCGGCATTCCCGCCATCGGCTAGCGTGAGCCCTGACCTCTCTGTTCAGGAAGTGTGTCCAGTTACCCATAATCCCGCTCTGTACCGTGACCCGGTCACTGACATCCCGTATGCTGATGCTCGCGCCTTCAGGATCATTCGCGAAGCTTACCGTAAATACGTTGCTGCACACGGCTTTCCCAACGACACGACACACACACCATCACACACAAACTCTGAGCCAGCAGGGGGCACCAAGAGCCTACGTCTGAAAGGACTGACTGTGTAAACACGCGCACATACACTCATACACACACAGACTAGACCATGGAGCAAAAAAAGACTAAAGTTACACACACACTGTGTTTTTATTGTTGATATTCTCACAGATTAAAGATGATCATACACACACTGCACTCCAGTTTCATTCTTTTATGTTCCTGTGTGTTCTGTGTTTTAGCAGCCACTTGTGTTTTAAGCAACATGTTTATAAAGGTGTGTATGACACACACTTCTTGTGAACAGATTAAGCACGTTTAGATTTTGCTTTTATTTGGTTTTGATTAATGTTTTCGTTATAAGAAATTAGTGAGGTGTGTGTTCAGTAAGAATGTAGCAGGGGAGGAAAAACAAATGGGTGGCACTGCTCACAAATAGAGGATGTGCCTATTATATATGAATAGTTTTTTTCTTAAACCATGCTAACTAATAACTATAACTAACATGCTATAACTGATCTGGAAGATGACCTTGGGTGACCAGAATATATACAGTAAATAAAATGCATTAATATTATTAGAGCTCACACTAACAGACAGCACCAGAGCAGTTTCTCACTGAAGTTAAAGTAAATATATTTCATTTGCTTATGGCACAATTAGTAGCTTGGTATTTGAGAAATACAGATGCTTTTGGACACGTTTGTTGTATTTAGCACCGCTAAGTTAAAGTAGCTGTTTTGCCAATAAATAATAATAATTATTGGTAGTACAAGTAATAGTTGTGATAGTGTTGAAACAGGCTGGCCCATCTCTGTTTATTCACCATTGTTTCTTCTGTAATAAATTAATGATTCGTGTTGTTTTAACTCATGGGTTTTAAGTGTTAAGTGCACATTGTACTGTTTTCTTTGTTCCCACATCTGATTTAACTAATCAGCCAAGCAATGGCACTGCCAGAGACTCTGATCCCCCAACCTTCACCATGCCAGTACGATTCCTATCTCCTTAACGGGCCGTTGAAATCATCCTTACTTACTCTCCTTTACTGCCCAAAGCAGGGCGTCGGACCAGGGTTGGGAACCATGTCTCTAGCATATTGATTCAAATGATGTATCAGTTAAAGTAGGTGGCGTGGTGGTGTAGTGGTTAGCACTGTGGCCTCACACATCCAGGTTGTGGGTTCGATTACCGCCTTGTTCTTCCTGTGTGCTTGGGGGGTTTCCTCCTGGTTCTCCCTAAACATGTAGATTAGGCTATTTGGTGTTTCCAAATTGCCTGTGGTGTGTAATTGAGAGACTGTGTCCAGTGTGTACCCCGTCACTCACCCTGTATACAGGATGAACAGTATAAACGATGAGTGAATGACTTCTCAACGAAGTAATGGCCTTGTTATTTCCACACAGATCTGAGGCACTGGTATCCCGATTATATTCCCTTACACACTATAAAGAGTGAAGTGGGGTCCAGTGATTGTGGGACAATTGTGCAGAGAAGATCCTCAGAGATGATCTCCCTTTACGTCTCATTTTTATATCTCTGCTTCAGGTGAGCTTTCTCTCAGGTCGGAATTATCTTTCTTCATGTGTTTTCCTGTCAGTGTGTGAGGTGCTCAGTGATGCCAAGTGGGTTCATCTCAACACATTTCACTGAAAGCAGAAGCAGAATCCAGACACTGAGTTACCGAAGCGCGTTTTGTCCCTCACGAGGTTCCGTACTGCACTGTGGGGACGCTGACGTGTGCTCGTGACAGTTAGCTTAGCATAGCCGAGCCTAGTGTAGCCGAGCTTAGCTCAGACAGCTGTATCAGACCTGATACAGTAAATTATACAGTAAATACAAGCACAGGGGTAATATTAGAGTGTTTTATGAGGTAAAGTGTGGTAAAGTCAGTGAAATGGCGGACTGGGAGGAAATCCGGCGGCTGGCGGCTGATTTTCAGAGGGTCCAGTTCACAGAGTCTGTGCAGAGGCGAGTGTTGGTTTATTATTCACTTTATTAAACTCTAAAGCGGGTATAAAACCTGTGTGTCTCACACACTAACACAGCTTCACTGCTCAGAGTCATCTACTGTTACATGTTCATAATTATACGTCTTAAACTCGTACATATTCAGATTTAACTGTCCTTAAACTCCTATAATACATATTCATACAGTAAGTAACGGGAAAGTGTGTAAGAGTTTAAAGGTTAAAGCTACAAATAAGCTGATCATGTTTTATATAATCAGTGATATTATTGTAAGTCCTTGTACACGTCTGTGTGTCTTTCTGCAGGAAAACTCTCTGTCTAACTTATTAATACTGAGAAATAACACTTTGTAAAGGTTGAGTATTTTACACCTTGTTTACACTAAGTTGTAATTCACTGAATCACAGATGAGTGATGGAAAAGGTAGATTGGATAAAGATTAAAACAATTCCAACCTGTTTAAATTCACTTCAGCGCTGATGTTTTAGTGGTGAAAATTATAAGTAATCCCAGTAAAAATACTGGAATTCTGTTTAGATTTTCTAATTAATATCTATTGGTGCAGGTGATTTATTAGTAGCTACTTAGTAGCTTATTTTAAAGCAAATTTCTGCAGTTCTTAAATCCGCCACATAGGGCTGGACGATATGGACAAAATTTATATCGCGATATATATTTCTTAATTTTGGTCGATACAATATAATTCCCATATCGATATGGACAATATTAAAAAGCCTCAGGAAAAAAACTGCCGAGGACACACACAATGGATGTCTGCAAACTGAATTTGCAAAGTCTATAATACCTCCAGACTCCTCCTATTTAAATTTTATATTTATATATATATATATATATATATATATATATATATATATATATATAACCCACACATATGGTTTTTACACAAACACTGGACATTCTGGACATTCGTTTACACTAGTGGCCACTGCACAACTACACCTGGTGGTCATCATATCACTCTGTCACTAGTCACTTTAAATAAATCACTTTTTAAGCATATTTTGCACCGCACTAGACACTTTAAATATGTGGATTGCACAAACGTTGGACATTACCATTCTTTCATTACTATTTATTTTAACACCATTCCACACAAAAATTACATAAATATATACCTACCCGTTCAGCTGCTCTTATTGTTTTATATTTCTTCATACATTCTTCAAATATTTTCTATATTGTGTATTTTTGTCGTACAGTTATTTATTTTTTAAACTTTAGTTTTTATATTTTTATATATTTTTATAATTTCTTTCCTAGTTTTATTTACCCTATATTTTAATTTTCATATTTATTTCCTATTACTATTCATAGTCTTCTATTTTAGGTCACAAGCAGTTGTCTAAGCATTTCACTGCATATCGTACTGTGTATGACTGTGTATGTGACAAATAAAATTTGAATTTGAAAATTTTAATTTGATATGATATATATAATTTTTTAAATAAAAAAAAAACAGTACAAAAAAAATAAGGTTCACTTTTTATTCGTATTTAGTCTTTACAAACAAGAAATGTGAAATAAACTATCAAATAATTAAAACTCTCAGACTCAGCTTATTAGTAGAATTAGCAGAAGCGCGCACACACACACACATGCACACATATACAAACTCGCCTTTACAGCCCCCACCCCCAACACCTTTCGGGTAAAGGTGAGTGTGTGTCTATGTGTGCGCGAAGCGCACACACACACACACACACACACTCAGCCCCCACCCACTCCCAACTCCTTTCGGCTTCGCACGCACATTGACACACACACTCTCTGCCTTACACACAAACTCCGCTCTGTCGCGAAACACGAGAGGAGAGGAAAATGGATTTTTGCTTTTGCTTTTGCTTTATACGCTAACAAACACAAAATCAAATATGTTTTAATTATGAGAGACGAGTACTAAGACCTAGCAGGGGAGGTGATTACCTACAATTCCACAGCGCAAGAGAGAGAAAAACCGTTGGCTCATATATTTAAATGTATATCGAAATATCGGAAATGTTTTTAAAAATCATATCACCGTTATTGAAAAAAATTCTATTGCGATATATATTGATATCGAATTATTGTCCAGCCCTACCACCACATAACTGTCATAGCATTTTGATTTCACTCCTGGTGTAGGTTAAACTTTAGGCAGATGTCGAAGTACTGTAAATTTCATCCAGACAGTTGCGAGATGCTGTGAACAAATCTGGCTAAACAGACGGAACGTTTTCGAGTCCTCCGGTGTATTGAACATTAAAGATATAGTTCTAACAATCATACAATGGTTGTGAAATTAATTGTGTGTGTATTCAGGCTGTCAGAAAGGAACTGTATTGAGATAATCACTAAGCTGGTGGAGGAGAAGAAGCTGGACGTGGTTCACACACTCGATGGGAAAGAGTTCATCACTCCGTCACAGATCAGCCGAGAGATTCGAGATGAGCTTTACACACATGGAGGTGCGTGTTTGCATGTGTGAGATAGATAGATAGAGCTCTAGTTCTGAATTAATCTAGTCCTGACTGTGTGTGTGTGTTTGTTTTATTTCAGGAAGAATTAATGTAGTGGATCTACAGAAGGTAAGTGTGTGCTCATTATGTCATCTCTGTAAATCAGACGCTCTCAGCTAATAGAAATCTTCCTTGATATCTTTGTGCTTATTGTGTGTGTGTGTGTGTGTGTGTGTGTGTACACATAGATCATTAACGTGGATCTGGTCCATGTGGAGAGTCGAGCGAATGAAGTGGCGAGATCAGAGAAAGGAACTCGGATCATACTGGGACAACTAATTACTGAGTGAGACACTCAAAACACACACACACACACACACACACACACAGTCTCTGACTCTCTGTCTCTGATGTTTAGACATTACCTGGAACAGATGTGTGAAGAGGTAAATGATAAACTGCAGGAGGCAGGACAGGTAAACATCACTGAGCTGAGCAAAACACACCAGCTACCTGCAGACTTCCTTACACAGGTAAGAAACACTCACTCTCACACACACACACACACACACACACACACACACACACACACACACACACGCACACACGCGGAGAGAGAATTTAAGCAGTTCTTGCACTACTGCCACCTAGTGGACAACAATGTGGCCCTCAAGATGGATAGATAAGTAGATAGCCAGTAGATACCAGACCTCGTCCCAGGTCATAAGCAGAAGATTTGAGAGCGCTACAGTCCTCAGGCACATTGTTAAACACACCTGCTACAGCTTTGCTAACGTGTGAACTCTGAATCTGCTTTGTCTGTTAATCTTTCTAGTGTGTGTTGTTTTTTTTTTTTTTTACTCCTAAACTTACCACTTAAAATTTTGTAATATTTTTATTACATTGGGCAGGAAATCACCTCTTCTTTATTACATAAACAACATAATGTCATAATGGTATTGCTGAAAGTAAAAAAGTATTTTATCTTGCACATTTTGAGGAAAAAAAAACTTGCATAAAAAATTCAATAAATAATTCAGTCTGTTTTTAAAGTGCGTTTAAATGCTGAAGCAGATTAAAGTGGAAGTGTCTGACAGCCTGATCACAGGCTGCACTGGAGGATTATGCATCTTCTTAACTCATGCTGACCTGATTGCTGTTTCAACAGACTGGTTCCCTCAGTTCCCTCAGGTTTATTTATTTTTTAAGATCAGAAACATAGCATCAACTTCAGCCTCTGACAGAATTTATCAACACTGACACTTGCTTTGACTCATGTGACTAAGACAAATGGTCAGACTCTGACCAGAAAGTGGTATCAGTGCAGCAGAATCAGAACAGAGTTACCTGTACATGAGTGCGGTATCAGTCTGTTGTATAAGTCTCTGCAGCCCTGATATATTACATTAGTAGTTCTACATTTGTTTCACACTGACATGTATCATACCTGTGTGTGTGTGTGTGTGTGTGTGTGTGTGTGTGCACGCAAAACAGGAGCTCAGTGCACGGTTAGGCCGGCTGGTCGACGGTCACATGGATCAGTTCAATGGGCTAATCTTCACCCAGAACTTCATCAACAGACAGAAAGCAAAAATACGAGGATTATTTAGTTCCATCACCAGGTAACACACACACACACACACACTGAAAAAATACTCACCTCTTATGTTAAGTAGTTAACTCTGTACATGAGAATGTTTTTGTGTGTGTGTGTGTGTGTGTGTGCGCGTGCTTGCACTTTTTAGGCCAACTCTAGTGAATAACCTGATCAATCAGTACGGTTTACAAGACAATCTGTTGTACTGTGAGTATATTGTCTTTGCTGCAAACTTTGCTTTCTGATCAGTGACCCAGTAACCTACGGTCTTAACCGTTTGAGACACCACTGTGCTAAATCAGTATGGTGTATGTGGTGTATAGGTTTTGTGATGAAACAGTGTGGGATGTGTGTTTTCTTGTAACAAAGCTGTGTGTGTGTGTGTGTGTGTGTAGCTCTGTTGGAAGAGTTGGTGAACTCAGGCCGAGTCCTTGGCTCAGTGGTTGGAGGTCGTCAGGATAAAGCTGTGTTTGTTCCTGATGTTTACTGCAGAGCTCAAAATGCCTGGGTCGAGTCCTTCCTGACACACAACTCCTACCTTGGTAATTCTGTAGAATAAGCAAAGTGTTTGGGAATAAGACATGTGGGGTGGGAGCGGAGGGGCTGCATGTGGGGCAGGAGAGTGCATAGTAAAGGGTTAAAGGAATAGAGAGAGATTTCAGATTGGGCAGTTGGGTTTGGATTTAGGAAAGCGTCCTGATGTCAGTCCTTTTGTGTCCTAATTCTTCAGAGTTTGAGTCTCTGTCCCGACTGGGGATTCCTGATCCGGTCAGCTACATTAAGAAGCGTTTTAAGGACAGAAAATTGCTGTTCCTGCAGTCGGTGTGTGTGGATGCGGCCATATTGGATCAGCTGGAGGCATCAGTGGAGGAAGCCATCAACTCTGAAACCTGGATCGACTTGCAGGTATGAAAATTTCAGATATGAGTATAGCTCTAGATCATGGGAGTAACACCCGTCAGAGTGTAATCAGTTAACCAGTGTATGCCTGCCCTCCTCCCAGCTGCTGCTGCCGAGCTGCCTCTCACTGGATGATTCAGCCACGTTGATAAGTCACGTGATTCACTCGGTGCGTGCTCAGTCCAGCGCTCGGGTGCTTGGCACTGCTGTCGTCAGCGAGAAGTTCATTAGCAGCTGCTTGGCGCTTTTTGATGACATCATGCAGCAGAAAGCTCAGGCGGTAAGAACACCCTCAAGCGGACATTATTATGGCCCACGCTACTCTTACAAAGCTCTGCTAATGTGTGTGTTTGTGTGTGTGTTTGTGTGTGCAGGAAGTGAAAAGTGATCCTGTGCTGTTAATAACTGAGGATGACATGAAAATGGCGCCAACATTGGCAGAGAACTCGAGCTCTAAGCGAGACAAACGAGAGGAGCGGAGGAAGAAGGCATCAGGTGATCTATAACTTTACATCTGATTGACCTTAAAGAAGCGCCGCCCTAAACTCATGGACGCACATTGCCAAAGCCACCAAATGTTGTACTTGTGTGGAGATGTGGTGGGCGGCACCCGGAGTACGGCTTTACACTCTCACAAACCTGACTCAAATTTGTATATTTTTTTGTGTGTGTACGTGTGCATACACAGAGGGCAGTGGCAGTGTGCGAGCAGGTGGAGGAGGAAATGCCAGAGAGGTCAGAATTCGAAAAACCAAAAAGAAGAACAAGAGGGAAGAAGAGAGTGATGATGAGACTGCTGCTGCACAGAGTAGAAACACACACACACACACACACACACACACACACCCTGCTCATTTTCTATACATACTCAGTGTTTCTGTATAATGCATTAATCCTGTTTGTCAGTATTGTAACTGTGTGTGTGTGTGTGTGTGTGTAGGTAAGCCTACAGAGCCGGTGTTCCTGTCAGTGCAGAAGATCGTGGAGGTGTTGGAGAAGCGAGTGTGTGACTGTCCTATGGAAACACTGGAGCTCCTTGCACAGGAACTGGTCAGGTACTGATTGACACAGGAGCAGGTTCTCTCCACTTGTATCATGTAATACAAGTCACCATGGCAACATCAATGATAACATGGCCGTGATAAGCTCCACCAGTAAACACTATGTTTGTAATGGTTTTGTTAGTGGGAGGAGCCTAATATCCAGGCTTATTCGGTACGGTACAGGTCCAGGAGGGTTTACCGCTCTGGATCTTGGTCGGTTTAAAGAGAGTGTAGTCACCTGCACGGCCATGTCCTTCACTTCCTGATGCAGACTGTGTGTGTGTGTGTGTCAGATAAATCACAGCACTTCCTTACAGGGTGAGAAGGTCTGTGGCCTTCTTTGGCACTGATAGTGTTTAGGTCTGTCCTTCTCCAGAAAGCAGCCAGTCTTTCGTTATCAGGGCAGGTTGCAGTAAGGTTAAGCGGAGACGTCCTTCTCCTCCATGGCCTCTTTTCTCTTTTTGTCCTCCACGCAAGATAGTACAGAAGGGTTTGAAGGAGCTGGGGTCAGTGTGGTGGCCATGATGTTCCGACCTGGAGAGGAGCCGCGGGATTGTTCTGGAATAGTATGTGTGTGTTTGTGTGTTTCTCCAGGCCACTATCACGGGTGTACCAGGAAGTGGTGCGCTCAGTTCTCCTGTCCTCTACTTCCACTTCCCCTTCAGCTGGGAAACGCAGACACACAGCCAAGGAGCTGCAAGAGGAAATTAACACCTTGTATGCGAACGTCCGAGCACTAGAGAAGGGAACCAAATACTTCTCAGGTGTGTATAACACACACCACATATTTCTTGCAGAAAAGACCCAAATGTTAAATTTGTATTTGTGTGTGTAGACGATGATCAACTCCACATGGCGAAGCACATCCTGAAATCTGTGTGTTCAGATCTAACCAATGCAATCATCGCCTTCCTGTCAGATGATCAGAGGAATTTCCTGGATAGTTCTAGCTCCATCACCCCAGAGGTCAGCAATGCTGTTTTGATGTTGAGAGGATGAATAAAGTTACACCAGAGTTCAGGAAATAAAGTTGCTGTTGATGGGAGAACAGTACCGTTAGAGCCATGTGTCAGTCTCTCCAAAGATATGTAACTAAATCAAGGAACAGCTTCCTCTGTCAGCAGTTCTGTCTGTGAAGTGTGTGTCTTGTGTGTAAATGTTTTAATAAGAGATATCGATTACTGAAATGACTGTAACCTCAATCACTCTATGGAGCTATTATGGTTGAGCAGTGGTCAAGTAAGCTCATATTACTTATTAATGTTACTCTTATTACTCATATATAAGCTCAGTGTTTCTATGAATCTGTTAGATGAGTTTAAAGGGCTGCTGTCTGTGTGTTTTCCCCAATATCTAGGTGAGGACAAAGATTCTGGCAAAGCTCCCTGATGAGATTAAAACTCCCCTGATGAAACTGAACACCAGCCTCAATGGAAAAGTCAGTGGATGCTAACAGATCACAACCACATTGTCACCATGTCACATCCTGACCCTGTCCCACCCTCAAACTATCACCCTGTCACTTTGTCACACTATCACTATTACCCTAACACAGTCTCTCTCTCACACCATTCACACTATTGCCCTATCAGCCTGTTACATTGTCACACATTCACTCTCTCACATTCACACTTTCAATTTTCAATTCAATTCAATTCAATTTTATTTGTATAGCGCTTTTAGCAATTTTCATTGCCGCAAAGCAGCTTTACATAGTCAAAAGAATTATTTAGGTTTGTATGAAATGTGAATTTGTATGAATCAAAATGGTCAGTTTGTCCCTGGTGAGCAAGCCGAGGGCGACAGTGGCAAGGAAAAACTCCCTGAGATGGTAATAGGAAGAAACCTTGAGAGGAACCAGACTCAACAGGGAACCCATCCTCATTTGGGTGAAACAGAAAGCAGTAAATGATCTGCATTTATACAGTGTGTAGGGTGGGAGGCAGTTCAGCTATAATAGCTGATGTTAATTGATGTTAATATGGAGTCCAGGTAGTTATTGAAGACCCAGGTAGACTTGTAAGAAGTTCCAGTCATGAACTATCGAACTGTCAAGTCCCCAGAGAAACAGTTGCCAACACCAGTCAAGGCCAGAACCATTTTCTAGGTAGAGAGAATCATTCCCAGACACCAGACGCATCCCAGAGAGACACACGGGGCAACCATGTGACGAGATCTTCAGCCAGAAGCGGGGCACCAGGATGGGTCAGAACAGGTCCGGAGGGCAGAGGGAGTCTGGATCACTGGCAGCTCAGGAACGACATGTGTAGCTCGACAGAGAGAGAGAGAAAGAGTGAAAGGGGGGGACAGGAGGAGAGAGGAAAAAGAAAGAGGAGGGGGAAGAGAAGAAGAGGAGAGATGGCAGTTAGGTATGGTCACAGTCACACAATGTATAATGTGAATGTATATTAACTGTAGAGTGCAAGCAGAGACTCCGGCAGGACTAACTATGACAGCATAACTAAAAGGGAGAGCCAGAAGGAAACACAAACATGAGGGCTTCCTGAGATGTAAAGCAAACAATCACCTCACCGTCAGCAAACCTGAGTGATCAATGAGAGTGAGGAAGACAGCATCCAAACATACCAGTTCACCATAATACTCTACGTCCATGAGTCCCCCAGATCTGCTCCTTTACCTATGGCAAATCTATTTATAAAAATGCTTGGCTAAATAAATAGGTTTTTAGCCTGGACTTAAACACTGAGCCTGTGTCTGAGTCCCGAACACTATTTGGAAGACTATTCCATAACTTTGGGGCTTTGTAAGAAAAAGCTCTGCCCCCAGCTGTATTTTTCATAATACGCGGTACTGACAAGCAGCCTGCATCCTTTGATCGAAGTAGGCGTGGCGGATCGTAAGACACTAGCAGTTCGCTCAGGTACTGCGGCGCGAGACCATTTAATGCTTTATATGTCAAGAGTAGTATTTTAAAATCAATGCGAAATTTCACAGGGAGCCAATGGAGTGAAGATAAGATAGGGGTGATGTGCTCATATCTTCTGGTTCTGGTGAGGACTCTCGCTGCTGCATTCTGGACTAGCTGAAGCTTATTTATGCATCTAGCTGAACAACCAGACAGTAAGGCATTACAATAGTCCAACCTAGAGGTGATAAAAGCATGAACTAGTTTTTCTGCGTCGTTTAGCGACAATAAATTTCTTATTCTGGCAATATTTCTGAGGTGAAAGAATGCTATCCTGGTAATATTATCTACATGTGCTTCAAATGAAAGGCTGGAATCAATAATCACACCAAGGTCTTTCACTGTTGCATTTGATGGAACAAAAAGGCCATCTAAAGTTACGGTGTGATCTAAAATTTTACTCCTAGCTGTATGCGGTCCTATGACTAGAACTTCTGTCTTATCCGGATTTAGCAGAAGGAAGTTAATTAGCATCCAATTTCTTATGTCCTGCACACATTGCTCAATTTTAGTAAGCTGTTTTTTCTCATCAGGTTTTGCTGAGACATATAACTGTGTATCGTCAGCATAACAATGAAAACTAATACCATGCTTACGGATTATGTTGCCCAGAGGAAGCATGTAAAGGGAAAAAAGCAGTGGACCTAAAACTGAACCCTGCGGAACGCCAAACTCCACTAGAGAACATGCAGAATAATCACCATTTAAGTCTACATACTGATAACGATGGGTCAGATAGGATCTGAGCCAGGAGAGTGCTGTACCCTTAATTCCCACTACATTTTCTAATCTGTGAAGAAGAATAGCGTGATCAACAGTGTCAAAAGCTGCACTGAGGTCAAGTAATACAAGCATAGTTACACAACCCTGATCAGAGGCCAATAGAATGTCATTTACTACTTTAACGAGCGCTGTCTCTGTACTGTGATGAGGCCTAAATCCTGACTGATACAGTTCATGTATGCCATTTCTATGTATATATGAGCATAGCTGCTCCGCTACTATCTTTTCCAGGATCTTAGAGATAAAGGGGAGGTTTGATATTGGTCTGTAACTGGACAGCTGACAGGGGTCGAGGTCAGGTTTCTTAATTATTGGTTTGATAACTGCTAATTTAAAAGATTTTGGAACATATCCAATGCTGAGTGAAGAATTAATTATTCTCAACAGGGGTTCTATTATTGCTGGTACTATCTGTTTAAGAAAATGTGTCGGTACAGGATCTAATATACAGGTTGATGAATTTGAAGAAGAGATGAGTGAAATTAGTTCATTCTCTTCAAGGGGAGTAAAGTATTCTAGGTTCTGGTTTGACATGGCTAGATTAACATCTGCATCAATTACATTGTTCGGTTTCAAAACCTCAATTTTATGCCTAATATTTACAATTTTATTAATAAAAAAGTTCATGAAGTCCTCACTATTGCATGATGTTGTTGTGGAGATTTCTGCAGTGGTCTTATTTCTGGTTAATTTGGCTACAGCATTAAATAAGAATCTAGGATTATTTTTGTTATTTTCTATAAGAGTGGAGAGATATGTTGATCTAGCTACACTAAGAGCTTTTCTATAGTTCAGGATGCTCTCCTTCCATGCTATTTGAAATACTAGTAATTTAGTTTGACGCCATTTACGTTCTAATTTACGTCTGTTTTAAAGTGCGCGTGTGATCGTTATACCAGGGAGCAAGTTTTTTATCTCTAATAATTTTTCTTTTGACTGGAGCTACATTATCTAGGGTATAGCGAAATGTCGACTCTAAATATTCAGTCGCCTGATCGAGTTCTGTGGGGTCAGACGGTGATCTAATCGAAGTTGGGAACTCTGGGAGATTACTGATAAAACTCTGTTTGGTAGTTGATGTGAATGTACGTTTCATACGGTAGCGCGGTGCTGTGCGTACATTATTACTGTGACACACTTTAATTGAGACAAGATAGTGATCTGAGATAACTTCAGATAGTGGTATTGTGAATAAATTTCTTATACTTAATCCAAATAATATTATTAAATCTAAAGTGTGACCTGCTTTATGAGTGGGTCCTACTACACGCTGATTTACTCCTACCAAGTCCAGTATAGACATAAATGCAGTTCTCAGAGGGTCTTCTGGGTTTTCAAAATGAATATTAAAATCTCCAGCAATTAACACTTTGTCTACAGAAACGACTAGGTTTGAGAGGAAATCTGCAAATTCACTAAGAAATTCCGAGTACGGCCCTGGAGGTCTGTAAATGACAATTAGCGGGATCGACTGAGCTGACTTAATATAGTTAAATACACTTATGTTACTATAAAGAATTTCAAATGAATTAAATTTGTGTCCGTGTTTTTGTACAATAGTCAAATTATCATTGTGAATAACTGCGACGCCTCCTCCTCTACCAGTTAACCGAGGCTGGTGTATGTAGCTGTATCCAGGAGGACTAGCTTCATTTAGAGCTACATACTCGTCCTGTTTAATCCAGGTTTCTGTTAAACAGAGTATATCAAACTTTCACCATGTCACACCATCACCCTGTCACCCTGTTATACAATCACCCTGTTTATTCACACTATAAATACATTGCATATGTATTTAGTCGTCTATCACACTCTCATCCTGTCACCTGATCAGACTCTCACCCTATTACCTTGTAACCTTGTCAACCAGTCAAACTGTCACCCTACCGTACTGCTACAGTATCACCCTGTCACATTTCCAGACCCTCACATTGTCACACACATCGCTATTCTGTCACTCCAACACTCTGTCACTGCATCACACTGTCATGCGGTCGTCTTTTTACCTGGCTCCTTGTCTGACTCTGTGTTTCAGAGCATTGAGGAATTCCTCTGCAGTGTGGAAGCTGCTGCTGAGGAGTGTGGCATCCTGCTTAAGAAAGGAGACAAAAAAAAAGAGAAGTATGTATACATACAGTGATGCACTATACAAACAATAATACAATAAACTATACAAATGCACAGACACACACTACTTACAAAACCACACACAGTGATACACTGCACTTATTCCACATACACACAGGTTCTCTCCATCAATTAACTCTCTTGTGTTTGTGTGTGCGTGCGTTACAGACTGGTTCTCTCTGTACATAAACAGTCTCTGATGGAGCAGCTGGAGGCAGCAAGTGATGAGGCACTTGTTCTGCATCTCACTGTTTTGCTGCTGTTTCAGCAACACACACACTGCATGCTGCTTGCTCCGGGGCGGTGTGTGTCAAGCATCATATACACACTGCATAGTAAACTTCCGCAGGTAGGCACACACGAACACACCCACTGTACTGACTGATCAATTTAATATTTGTGACCTGTTAAGTTTTTAAACAAAGTGTGTGTGTGTGTGTGTGCGTGTGTGCGCGTCAGGATCATTACGAGCTATTGATGCAATATCACACTTTGGTGGTAAAGCGGTTGGTGAAGAAGAAAGCTGAGCAGATGGATGTAGAGAATGAAGGATTAGCTGAAGAATTGAAAGAACCGACAGATCTCACAATGGACATTAAAAAGCTTGTCTTCTCACCCCGGAAAACTTCGACCTCAGAGCAATGAAATAGTGGAAGGGGCGGAGCCTTGAGGTGGGGAAAGAGGGAGGTAGATGGAGAAAAGGCCATGGCTGAGGGCGTGGTTGAAAAATGTAAAAATCTCTAGAAAAGTTTTGATGTGTAGCTGCTCAAATGTATCTTCACATTTTAATCTTCTCCACTGACTGTTGTGTTTATGTCTGATCCTGAGGATTAAACATGGGATTAAAAATAAACCCGCAAATGTGGGAGTGTGTAATTCAGTACAAATCTTTATAATTTACTGTAAACATTCTCTGGTCGTTAAAAAAAACATTGCATATGTATTTAATCAAAGAGGTCAAACGTAATCATTGCTGGGGTTGGATTCTCTGTGAATCATGTTTCTTATGATCTGTAGTCCATGAGCTGGACCTCTGATCTCAGTCTTCATGACATTTTTTTTGTAAAGCAACTTTAAAACCATATTTGATGTAGAAAGAGAGAGAGAGAGTGTATATACAGTGGTGTGAAAAAGTGTTTGCCCTTACTGATTTCCTATTTTTTTGCATGTTTGTCACACTTTAATGTTTCAGAGCATCAAACTAATTTAAACATAAGTCAAAATTAACACAAGTAAACACATCATGCAGTATTTAAATGAAGGTTTTTATTATTAAGGGGAAACAAAATCCAAACATAACTCTGGTTTATCACACCTGAGTTCTATTTCTCTAGTCACACCCAGGCCTAATTACTGCCACACCTGTTCGCAATCAAGAAATTACTTAAATATGACCTGCCTGACAAAGTGAAGTAGACCAAAAGATCCTCAAAAGCTGGACATCATGCTGAGATCCAAAGAAATTCAAAAACAAATAAGAGAAAATAATTAAGATCTATCAGTCTAAAAAGGTTATAAAGCTATTTCTAAAGCTTTGGGACTGCAGTGAGAGAGAGTCATTATCTACAAATGGCAAAAACATGGAACACTGGAGAACCTTCCCAGGAGTGACCTGCCGACCAAAATTACCCCAAGAGCGCAGAGACAACTCATCCAAAGTCACAAGAACATCCAAAGAACTGCAGGCCTTACTTGCCTCAGTTAAGGTAATTGTTCATGACTCCACCATAAGATAGAGAGACTGGGCAAAAATGGTTTGCATGGCAGAGTTTCGAGACGAAAACCACTGCTGAGCAAAAAGAACATAAAGGCTTATCTCAAATTTGCCAGAAAACATCCTGATGATCCCCAAGACTTTAAAAAAAAAAAAAAAAACTTTCAGGACTGACGAAACAAAAGTTGAAAACGTTTTGGAAGGTGTGTGTGGCATAATGTGTCCCATAATTAATAATAAAGACTTTCATTTAAAAACTGCATGATGTGTTTACTTGCGTTATCTTTGAATAATATTTAAATTTGTTTGATCATCTGAAACATTAAAGTGTGACAAACATGCAAAAGATAAGAAATCAGTAAGTGCAAACACTTTTTCACACCACTGTGTGTATAGACGCTAGTTTTATGCGTCAAAAGTAGTATTTTAAAATCAATACGAAATTTCACAGGGAGCCAATGAAGTGAAGATAAGATAAGTATGATGTGCTTGTATCTTCTGGTTCTAGTGAGGACTCTCGCTGCTGCATTCTGGACTAGCTGAAGCTTATTTATACACCTAGTTGAACAACCAGACAGTAAGGCATTACAATAGTCCAACCTAGAGGTGATAAAAGCATGAACTAGTTTTTCTGCATCGTTTAGTGACGGTATATTCCTTATCTTGGCAATATTTCTGAGATGAAAGAATGCTATCCTGGTAATATTATCTACATAGATCTACATATGAGCTTCAAATAAAAGGCTGGAATCTATAATCACACCGAAGTCTTTTACTCTTGCACTTGATGGAACAGAAAGGCCATCTTTTTTTTTTTTTTTTTTTTGTCCGGCCTGTCAGTAACACAGATAACACATAACAGAGTGTATATGTAGTTGTGCTATCATCATTCACAGCCATTTTATTTTATTTATTTTATTTTATTTATTTTTTCTTTTAATTAACAGTTTTTTTTTGTTTGTTTCTTTTTTTTGGTTTGTTTGTTTGTTTGTTTCCCATATTATGACAGACAAGACCGGGGGACCAAAAAAAGAGAAGAGAGAGAAAAAAATAAATAAATCAAATAAATAAATAAATAAATAGATAGACAAAAGAACAAATATTTAAGGAAAAAGAGGGGGTAAAAAAAAAGGGGGTGGGGGGGAGAGAATATAGTCAGAATCTGCTTCCGTACCTGCTGAAGAAAAAAAAGAGAAAACAACAAAGGACACAACAGCAGAGAAATTGCAGCCACAACCAACATCTGTATGATTCGCAGTAAATCATAAATCTTAAAACCTGTTGAGCAGCGCACATAATAAAATATTTTGAAATAAACATTTTGTTTTGAAGCAACAGCAAAGACAGTGTGTGTGTGTGAGCACCTGTTTGTACACCAGTGTGAACGTTTGTGTGCACACCTGTGTGTGTGAGCGCGCTTGTGTTCATAAGGTTCCTCCATGTAAATGTTTAATAGTGTGTGTGGGAACCACAGTCCCGCCCCGCAAGGCATGGAGCAGACACGGCGGAGACCCGGGCCCCAGACATCCAGAGGCCCCCCAGAGCACAAGAGTTCCAGGAGAACCACCACAGGGACAGCACCCCCACCTCGAAAGGGGCAGCGGAGAGCCCAGAGGGGGGCCATCCAGCAGCCCCAGTGCAGACGCCCCAGGGGGCTGTGGCAACAGGACCGCAGGCTCCGCCGGCGGCCGTCCACTCCGAGGCAGTCCGGTCCCTGGGTCCAGAGATCCCAGGGCCCCTCCACCCCCCAGCCGGTGCCCAGCCAAGCCAGGAGAGCCAGATCCCGCCCAGTGACCGCCGTGAGTGAGCCAACGCTCACCCGAGCGCCCCACCCCGGAGCGAGAAACCACCAACCCACCAGCGGCCGGGGGCACCCCACAGCTGGGTGTGGTGGCAGAGCAGGGGGGGCCTGGGATGTTGAGAGAGGTGGAGTCTAGGACCTGACCTGACACCTGAATGTAGACAGCCAGGCACACATATACACAAACATACATTCCCACCCTCATACACACAAACAAATATTCACACACTCACACATGTAGACACAAAAATAGACACAGTACACACACTCACACTCCCCATATATGCTCTATCCTCCTGGAACCAGGCACCGCCACTCCCGGAGGGGTGATCAGTGCCTGACCCCAGAGCTGGACCCACTTCCCTCCGCTGCGGGGACAGAAAGACCCCCCCGGTCCCCGCAGCAGCGGAAAGGACCACCAGCCCAGACCCCGACCGAACGGCCAGCTCCTCCTCTTAGCCCCCGGCCCTGGACCGCGGACAGAGAACGGGGGTGTGGAAAAAAAAAAAAGAAAAGAAGACCCCCGCTTCGCTCCACCCGCTCTAATGTAGTGTTGGTATGTGTTGTTCTAAATTGCTTTAAAACAAGGGAGGGGCAAGACACTAACCACCCTCCGGCAGCTCATGTCAGCTCTGCCCCTCCTAAGAACCCAAAATGTCTACGTGCAACTAAAAATTGGGAAGTGGGCACTGGCACCAGAGGTAAGGCTGATTAAACAGCCCGCCCTCTGGACGCCATCCAGTGTGCCCACCCCCAAGGCCCTATATGTATGTGTAACATGCCAGTAAGTAATGAGAGTGTCTAAGATGTGATATAAAATTGAGATGCAGGTGGTCACAAGGAGACAGGGGAGGAAACCCTCTCCTGCATCCCAGCAACACCCCCGCACCACAAAGCCCTACCTGTATGGTGTTGTGATGGAGCGGGAGGAGGGAAGCATCGGGGATGGGGAGGAAATAATCAGAGGGGGCAAGTACCCCCCCTTTGGAGCCAGCTCCCCTACTGATCCCCATAGGCACCCCCGTTGCCCAAAATCCGCCCAGGGCCGGGGGCCCAGGCCCATCCAAACCAGGGCCCATGGCAGTGGCCCCTCTGGCCACCGCAGAGCCCGGGGCAGCCCACCAGGCCCCACAACAGAGAAAAAAAAAAACTACTCCCACCCCCACATTTAGTCGACTCCCAGACTACATAGAACAATAGACACCCAAGTTAGGCCCGTCCTCCTCCTGTAATGGACCCCCCCTGCAGAGTGGATACTCGCAGATGGTAGAAATATACCCACCAGCTGAAGAGGCCCCCAGCTCCACCGATGCGTCGAAGGTCCCTGCCCAGGGCCAGGCACCAGGGCAAGCACCAACCCACATCCCGGCAGCACACCAGCCAGGACCCACGCCCCCCAGGCCCAGCAGGAACCCCAGCCCAGAGGCAGAGCGCCCCCAGGACCCCAAACCCCCCCGGACCTATCTCGGAGCGGTACGGCCGCCAGGCCGGCAACCTACGTCCGCCGACATGGGCCTCCCCAGCAGCGCCGCGTGCGGCAGCTAGAACAACACCGCCCAGGAGCCATCCGCGCCCCATCCAGGCCAGGACCGCGGCCCCAGCACCGGACCCCCCAAGAAACCCACCCCCCGAGAACACCCAGACGCCCCAGGCCCGCATGTCCCCCGCCGCATCAGCAACCAAGACCAAAACCGGACAGAACTGCGGCCCCCACCCGCACTAGGTAATGGAGCCGATCAAAGGAGCCCAGAGAGATTGATCTAATGTGGCAGCAGACGTCGTGTCAAGACTAATATAGTCTAACAAACGATCTCTATATTGGTTGATATTAAGATTATTTCTATTTTTCCAGTTCATGAGGACAGTCTTCTTAGCAATGCATAAGGCGGTAAAAGCCATGTGGATTGTGTTGACCTCTGTAGTGACACCTTCTAGGTCACCCAACAAGCAAACTGAAGGAGAGGCTAGAATGGAACATTTAAGACACTTTGATAAGTCTTCACAAATCTCATACCAGAATTTCTAAACAGGTGGACAGAACCATAGAGCATGTATGTAATTGTCATGTGTGTTGTTTTGACAGTGTAAGCAGTTGTTAGAAGCTGTAAGACCCATCCGGAACATCCGATGACCTGTGTAGTGCACTCTATGCAGAATTTTGTATTGTATTAATTGTAAACTGGGATTTCTAATCAGTTCAAAAGGTTTTAAACATATCTGAGACCAGAAATTGTGGTCCCAGCTGACTGATAGATCTGCCTCTCATTTTGCAATAGGAATCGATACTGATTCATCTATTTTGGATAGTGTCCTGTATATTTTAGACAATAATTTGGGGGTCCTGAGATTAAGGAATTCTGCCACTTTTGGTGGTATTTGTAATTTGGAACGAACAGAATTAAATTTCTTTTTTACTATAGATTTAACTTGTTGATATTCTAAAAATCTGTTCTTGTTAATCCCATATTTTTTGACCAATATCTCAAAAGTAATAAAATCTGTCCCTTCGAATATATGTTCCAAGTATTTAATACCTTTACCACTCCAGTCCATGAAGTTTATCATATTATTGTTTTGTACTATGTCAAGGTTGTTCCATATGGGAGTGCGTTTGTATGGGATTAGTGAAGACTCAGTCATTTTAAGAAACTTCCACCATGCTGTCAGAGAGGAGCTGATACTGATGCTTTTGAAGCAAACATGTCGTTTGATGTTTGAGCTAATGAATGGTAGATCTGAAATCGCTATATTATTGCATAGTGCCTGTTCTACTTCTAGCCAAGGCTCATCTAAGAGGGTGTGTTTTAACCACCCTGATATGTGTTGAAGCCTGTTGGCTAAGAAATAGTGGTGAAAGTTCGGCAGATCTAGTCCTTCTTTGTCCTTGGTCTTTTGTAGTGTTTTTAAGCTAATACGCAGGGGTTTACCTTTCCAAAGGAATTTAGAGATGAAGGAGTCTAAAGATCTAAACCAGTCAGTTGACGGTTTGCTTGGGATCATTGCAAATAAGTAATTAATTCTTGGCAAAACCATCATTTTTATTGAAGCTACCCTTCCCATTAGTGATATGGGTAGAGACTTCCATCTGGTTAGATCATCTTCTATCGTCTTCAAAAGTGGGATGTGGTTTAATTTTGTTAAATCTGCCAGCCTAGTTGAGACACTAATATCTAAATACTTAATATTTCCAGCTTGTAGTGGAGTGGAGGAGGAGGACTGAAAGGAGCAGTTAATCGGAAGAACAGTAGATATTAACCAGTTTATTGAATAATCAGAGATTCTTGAGAAAAAGTTTATTAATGTAATTACCTCAGAGAGAGTGGTTTGTGAATGCTGGAGAAAAAGTAACACATCATCTGCGTAAAGACTGACTTTATGTTCTATATTCTTGCATTTAATGCCTTTAATTGCTATAGTCTGTCTAACTGCTGCTGCTAGTGGTTCAATAAAAATTGCAAACAGTGAAGGGGAGAGAGGGCATCCCTGCCTGGTGCCCCTCTTAAGATGGAAGCTGGAGGATGTTTGGTCATTTGTCCTGACACATGCTGTTGGAGAATTATATAATATTTTTAACCAGTTTATGAAGGAGTTTCCAAAACCAAATTTGTGTAAAGTTGCAAATAAAAAATTCCAATTAACCCTATCAAAAGCCTTTTCTGCATCTAGAGACAATATTGTAATTTGAAGGTTTTTATTACATGAATAGTCTATCAGGTTAAGTAATCTGCGCGTATTCGTTGAGGAGTGCCTTCCTTTTATGAAACCAGTTTGGTCGGGATGGATTATGAGAGGGGTTACCTTCTCTATTCTTTTCGAGAGAGCTTTGCGGATTATTTTAATGTCAACATTAATAAGGGATATTGGACGGTAGCTGGTAGGCAGTACCGGGTCTTTACCTGGTTTTAGTAAGAGACTAATGTTAGCAGAATTCATATTTGGCGGCAGTCTACCATTTTCCTTAGTTTCCTGCAACATTCTGTAGAATGTTGGTGCCAGAATTGTCCAGAATTCTTTATAGAATTCTGCTGGGAATCCGTCTGGACCTGGAGCCTTTTTATTGGGCATACTGTTCAAGGCTTCCTGGAGTTCATCTGATGTCAGTGGAGAATCCAATGCCATCGCTTGTTTGTCTGATAATTTCGGAAGAGTTATATGATCAAGAAACTGGTCAACTTCTTCTTTAGACGGGTTTATCTGTGGTGAATAAAGAGATTTATAAAAGTCCCTGAAAGTATTGTTTATTCTTTCAGGGTCATATACTGTGTCCCCAGTTGAGTCTTTAACAGCATATATAGTTGTTTTTTCTTTATTTATTTTTAACTGGTTAGCTAGGAATTGACCAGATTTGTCACCATATTCAAAGTTTTGCCAGCGGAGTCTTTGTGCTAAGAACTGAGTATTTTTATTGATAATTTTATTTAATTCTAGTTTTGCTTTACATATTTTCTTCAATATTTCCTTTTCCTGAGAGGATACATAAGCTTCTTCTAGAGATTTGATTGTTTCTTCTAATTCCTGAATATATTTATTTTCTCTTTTCTTTTTATGTGATGAGAATGAGATTATTCTACCTCTCATCACAGCTTTGCCTGCTTCCCAGAGAACAGATGCTGAAGTTCCAGGCTGGTCGTTATAGTCTAGATATAAAGCCCATTCTTTCTTAAAATATTTAATAAAATATTCATCTTTAAGCAATGCTGTATTAAATCTCCAGTTTTTACTTGGTGGAGTGTCCTCCTTGTTTTTTAAAGTTAAAGATACATAAGCATGGTCGCTGACAGCTATGGTGTGTATTTTTGTGTCTGAAATGTCACTCAGCAATGAGCTGCTGACTAAGAAATAATCCAGACGAGAGTGACTGTGATGAACTTTTGAAAAAAAAAGTATATTCTCTACAGTTGGGGTGAAGAGAACGCCATGCATCGCAAAGTCTGTAGTCGCTCATGTACTGTTTAACTATATTAGTGGATTCCCAATTACGCTGAGTTCCAGCTGTGCTGAGCCTGTCCCTTTCTTTATTTAGTCCAAAGAAAGGCCATCTAAAGTTACAGAGTGATCTAAAATCTTACTTCTAGCTGTATGCGGTCCTATGACTAGAACTTTTGTCTTATCCGGATTAAGCAGAAGGAAGTTAATTAACATCCAATCTCTTATGTCCTGCACACATTGCTCAACTTTAGTAAGCTGTTTTTTCTCATCTGGTTTTGCTGACACGTGTAACACAAGTAGTGATGCAACCCTGATCAGAGGCCAATAGGAGGTCATTTACTACTTTAACAAGTGTTGTCTCTGTGCTGTGAGGAGGGCTAAATCCTGACTGATACAGTTTGTGTATGCCCTTTCTGTAGATATGAACATAGCTGCTATGCTAATATCTTTTCCAGAACCTTTTGCGATCAAGGGGAGGTTTGATATTGGCTTGCCATTGGACAGCTGACAGGGGTTGAGGTCAGGTTTCTCAATTAGTGGTTTAATAATATGCTAAGATTTTGGAACATACACACTGCTGAGTTAAGGATTAATTGTTTTCAACAGAAGTTCTGTATTGCTTGAGAAAATGTGTAGGTACAGGATCCAATACACAGGTTGATAATTTTGCAGAAGAGTTGAGTGAAATTCCTCAAGAGGAGTAAAGTTCTCTAGGTTCTGATTTGTTTATCATCTGCATCAATTAAATTGTCTTGGGCGGACGATTGGGGGAGATGGGGTTTAAGCTTGTGTTAAAGTTTTTTATAAAACGTTTCTAACAAAAAGTTGATACACCTTGTTTTGTGTTTGATGATTAACGCCCACTGTTAATGAAAACCAAAAATTCAGTATCTCAGAAAACTAAAATATTGTGGAAAAATTAAATACGGAGAACTCATGGTGCAACACTCTAATCAGCTAATTTACTCAAAAGAACCAAATGAGCAAAGGTTTCCTGAGCCTTTAAATGGTCTCTTAGTCTGGGTTAGTGGGCTGGCTGTTTACAGAGTAATATAGACAATGGAAGGAAACAATGTGGTAGACAAATGTGCACTAACAACAGGGATAACCGCAGCCTTGAGAGGATATTGAAACAAAGCCCATTCAAGAATTTGAGGGATATGGGCTACAACTGTCACATTCCTTGTGTCAAGTCACTCTTGAACCAAATAAGGCATCAGAGCTTTACCTGGGCTAAGGACAAAAAGGACTGGACTGTTGCTCAGTGGGCTAAAGTCCGCTTTTCTGATAAAAGTATATTTGGCATTTCATTTGTAAATCAAGGTCCCAGAGTCTGGCTGGAGGAAGAGAGGAGAGGCACAGAATCAAAGTTGCTTGAGGTCCAGTGTAAAGTTTGCTGTCAGTGGTGGTTTGGGGAGCCCTGACATCTGTTGGTGTTGGTCCAATGGGTTTACCAGCATTATGGAGATGCTGATTTTATTTTCCAGCAGGACAAAAGTACTGATATCTGGTTAAGTATTGGTTTAAGGACCATGGTATCCCTGTGCTTGATTGGCCACCAAAATCGTCTGACTCGAGAGGAAGATGCGAGACCCCAGACCCGACAACGCAGAAGAGCTGAAGGCCGCTATCAGAGCAACCTGGGCTATCATAACATAATTGGTCTTTTAAAGTAATATTGAAATTTTCTGAGATACTGATTTTGGGGGTTTTGTTGTATGTACTGTACATACATAAAATCTATGTATGTAATAAATCTATATAATGAGTTTCATATTTTAAATTGAATTACTGAAATAAATCAACTTTTCAGTAATATTCTAATTTGTTGAGATGCATCTGTAAAATATGAGAAACTACCAGCAGAAAGAATAAACGTACAGTGGTGTGAAAAACTATTTGCCCCCTTCCTGATTTTTTTATTCTTTTGCATGCTTGTCACACAAAATGTTTCTGATCATCAAACACATTTAACTATTAGTCAAAGATAACACAAGTAAACACAAAATGCAGTTTTTAAATGATGGTTTTTATTATTTAGAGAGAAAAAAATCCAAACCTACATGCACCTGTGTGAAAAAGTAATTGCCCCCTGAACCTAATAACTGGTTGGGCCACCCTTAGCAGCAATAACTGCAATCAAGCGTTTGCGATAACTTGCAACGAGTCTTTTTCAGCGCTCTGGAGGAATTTTGGCCCACTCATCTTTGCAGAATTGTTGTAATTCAGCTTTATTTGAGGGTTTTCTAGCATGAACCGCCTTTTTAAGGTCATGCCACAACATCTCAATAGGATTCAGGTCAGGACTTTGACTAGGCCACTCCAAAGTCTTCATTTTGTTTTTCTTCAGCCATTCAGAGGTGGATTTGCTGGTGTGTTTTGGGTCATTGTCCTGCTGCAGCACCCAAGATCGCTTCAGCTTGAGTTGACGAACAGATGGCCGGACATTCTCCTTCAGGATTTTTTGGTAGACAGTAGAATTCATGGTTCCATCTATCACAGCAAGCCTTCCAGATCCTAAAGCAGCAAAACAACCCCAGACCATCACACTACCACCACCATATTTTACTGTTGGTATGATGTTCTTTTTCTGAAATGCTGTGTTACTTTTACGACAGATGTAACGGGACACGCACCTTCCAAAAAGTTCAACTTTTGTCTCGTCGGTCCCCAAGGTATTTTCCCAAAAGTCTTGGCAATCATTGAGATGTTTTTTAGCAAAATTGAGACGAGCCTTAATGTTCTTTTTGCTTAAAAGTGGTTTGCGCCTTGGAAATCTGCCATGCAGGCCGTTTTTGCCCAGTCTCTTTCTTATGGTGGAGTCGTGAACACTGACCTTAATTGGGCAGATGTTTCCCAACATTTGCTGTCTATGATGCAGTAGTAAAAGCACCTTGGATGGCCATCTAAAGTCTCTCAGGCGTCAGGTGGTAGGGACATTGCCAGGCCTTCTTCACAACGCTATTGATTTGACAGGACCATGACACAGTAAAAAGGTTACCTCTCCATTTTTACATTATTCATGTTATTATTATACCTGTAAAAACAATGCAGAAAGTAATGTAATTTTTTTTTTATTGCTGAAGCAATCAATGTTTTAATATGTTTTAATAATATGTAGAAGTCCTCTTTGATGTACTATTCTACTGTGGCCAGGAAAAGTGATTAAATTCTTTCAAAGCCCACATAAAAATTTCAGATGGTGTAACAAATTGTTCCTTTATTTAAGTTTTTTGCATCTTCCATCTTCTAGATGCGCATGCCACATGGAAAGAAAGGTAAAGCAACATAGATCATTTGTTGATGGCTGATGAGAACATGGATCTGTGCTGGATTTTAGGCTTCCGCAGTCTGCAAAGGTAGCAGATGCAATTTCTAACCATCTCCCCATTATCATCTGCAATAATGCAGACACAGCTTGTGTATTTATTAAACCTCTGAGAACAATATAAACGAGAAAGACGTGTGTCTGCCAACTGAAAGTGATGTGAAAGGCCAGGGAGCAGGGTGTTGTTCTTGTAAAATGAAGAACATGGGCACAGGTACCTCAGTGGTCAAGGCATTGGACTACTGATCAGAAGGTCCCAGGTTTAAACCCCAGCACCACCAAGCTGCCACTTAATCCTCAACTGCTCTATAATGGGATAAATGTAATTCACTTTGTATAAGGGATGAATGAAAAACAAATGATGTATATAAATGTGTGTGTTCGACTTGTAAGAATGAAATGGCTATTGCACATATTGGCTTCCCAATAAACGGCTCTGTTTATTCGGCTTTGCTTAAATTCCCATGAATGGTGCTACATGCATGAATGATCAGCAGACAGCGGAAAGGTGATTATGACATTGATGATGGAACGTTATCCCAATGTGTTGCCTATACTTCACAGACAGTGAAACAAATAAAGACACTAAAACAAATAAACATGCAAAAAACAACTCACTTATTTCCAACCTGAGTGACGAGGCACATTAACTAGGATTAAGAGTCTACAGGAGTCTAACTGCACAGATGAAAGCTCCAAGCTGATTTATGTCCCACTGCTTTCATGAAACCAAGTCAAAGATAAGTTTAGGCAGGTTAATGGGAAAATCTGGACTTAATCTGTTAGCTTGTAAATTGGCCTTCTGATTTATATATACATTCATACACATTCACATTTCATACAAACTTAAATATTTCTTTTGATTGTGTAAAGCTGCTTTGGGGCAATGACAATTGCTAAAAGCGCTATACAAATAAAATTAAATTGAATATATTTTTTTAAATGTCAGAATTTTAGTAAAATATACAAGGTGTGCGTTTCACAGGTGGTTTTGAGATTAAACAATACTCCCAATGTACACAATAAATCTTTTATTCACCAGGTTTTATTATTGAAAAGTTATTAAAATAAACATAAGAAAAAAAAAGAATAAAAGTAAATATGTAAAATGGATGATGTAAAATTAAATATAAATTATATTTAATACAAAGTATAATTTATCAAGAATTTTGTCTAATTATTACAGTCAGTAATTTCATGTGTCAGTTTTAGAGTTTAGTTTTTGTAGCGAAGTTGCATCTCAGGATCATGTTTTCTTAAAATTAAGTAAAATGTATTTATTATGTTATTTATTAAATTATTTTGTTTAAAAATAATGTCTGTTTAAAATCTAAAATGTGACAAGCTGTATACATTATAGAAATATTTCTGTTCTTACTATAGGCAGTTTGTAGTGTGAAGCCTACAGTCCCAAGAGTCTAAATGTGAAGGCTTTATTCTGCATAACAGCAGCGTCAGAGAGATTAATATCCAGTGGGAGGAAGATTAATGCGATTTAACACGGCTGCAGAAACACAGTGCTGGATCAGCTGCCACTTACAATATAAGAAATCATAATTAAAATAGTTATGATTTACATATCCCAACCTGATGGGTTTTCATACACAATGGTCAAAATTCAGCTCCATAATATAAATTTAATTTAGCACCGTGACATGTAGAGATTAAACTCTTCTGTGTGTGTTTGCTACTTAGCAACAAGAATATGAAGCTTACAGAGTGGTTGTGGATATAGTGTTTTCTTTTTTTGAACAAATGATTAGATCGAGGATTGAAGCAGAGTGACGTTGGTCCCTGGAATTAGGTGGTCATCTTTTCCATCAATTAAATGATCCCACTGATTGAAGTCTCTCTCCAGAGCTGTGGAACATCACACATGATTATATTTCCTTTGTTTATTTGGCTGATGCTTTGCAGAAGAAATGACTTACATTCACTTTGTTACTGCACCTAAGCACAGTTTTCACATATTTGTCATTTACGAGAGTAGTTCGATTACTGGATACTTTTTACTTTTGCATTCTACAACAAATATCTGTACTTTTTACTTCACTACATTTCTACATAACCACAGTGGTGTGTAGCATTTAACATAAAAATGTCATGACATGCTGACTATTATACCCAATTGTGTGATTTGCTTCCCTCAATCGTAGGAATGTACGTGTGTTCAGAAGTAGACAAGTGGAGATGGTAGATGAAAGAGAGGGAGGTTTAAAACTCACAACCTTTCGATATTAGTTTGTGGACATGCTCATGACTATTACAACATTGAGATGCCATGAACTAATTTCTCGAATAAGCTGAACAGTATTAGCGAGCTACACACATCCATTATAGGCAACTTTTCAATAAGAATTAATGGCAGAACTTTACATTAATCATTAAGTTCAAGGGTGGCTCAGACCATTCGGACTCTGGGTTACTCATCAAGAGGCCAGGGATTGTATCATGGCTGATCCTGTGCTCTGACCCTACTTTACTAAGAAGCTGAGATACTGTACACAATGGAAAAAAAATCATTGTGCTGTAAAGTCTAGTGCACAAATAAAGTCTTCATCTTCTTACCTAGCCATGTTGCATTATCCAGCCTGTATCTTACTGTAGAATTTATGCCTACTTTTTAATTTAAATAAGTGATAACCTTGATAAAGCAGTACAGATTAGACATAACTAGAAAGCTTAGCTTGTTTAATTCTTAAGTATCGTTAAGAACACAATGAAGGCTGAGCAGGAATGATGCCAAAGTGCTGAAATTATCTAATGAAAAAAAAAAGAAAAAAAACCCACATTTCTTACTTACATAAGTGTCGTTGAAGGAATGCTAATGAAGCTTTTTTGCACAAATCCATTGCTATGTGAGGATCAATTTCTCCCTTCAGCTTCAGCATCTTTCCAATCCAGTTACCTGTGAGAAAGGTGAAATCTGGGAAGCTCTGATGCACAGCTCCCCTACAGAGAGAAAAAAAACAGAGCTATATCTATATACTTTACTTTTTTTTTCCCCTTTGGCTAGTTTAGAAGTTAGCATGGCTAAGACACATCTTATTCATAAGCATAGATTGTTGAATCACATTACTGACATGATGGTGATCATTTTTCTTGGAATGACAGCAGAGTCTAATTTCTTCATGCGGATAATATTCTCAGCCCACTGGAACTTCTCAGAGTTGATGAAAAAAATGGGTTGTTTCACATCCTGAAAGATTTCTTCATTCAGAGGAAGCATCCAGGTGTCCAAGGCAACACCACACCTGTGAAGGAGCCCAGTTCAGATGGTTAAGGTTAACCTTTACTCTACTACATTCTCTTCCATGTGGTCTGAGGAGATATGCCTGCAGCTGATTTCTGGATAAATGGCCTAAACAGTGATACAAAACAGAAAATAAGCACAGGTTTTCTAACTTGTTGGTCATTGATCACAGGACAATTCACTTTTGTTGTACTGAATCTCTACTTCAAGGCCTTTCCAAAGTATCTGTTTTTGATTGCTCATAAAATTATAATCATATATTGTTGACATTTTATATATGCATGAAACAGAGATGCATAAAAGTAAATAGATTAAAAACCGTAATAAAGATGAGGTGATGGACAATTTTAAAATAATCAACAAAAATAATATAAATCCATTTAAACCAAAATATATGCTAACAAATAAATGCTATGTTACAGCCGTGACGTTAGGAACACTCACCGTTCTTAAGGCAAAATTTCTTATTGCGAAACACATTTTCACATAAAAAGAAAAAGGTACTGAGCATGACTGTAATATACAAAGCATCAGCAACATGCAATTGTACATTTTACTAGGAGCAGCCACCAATATGGTTATTCCACTTCCAACTTCCACTATCCAACATATACCTACAGTACTATCTAATGAATATTTACACTCTAACAAACAGCTCAGTTTCCCATTATCTCTCCCTCATCAGTCCCACCAATACCAGGCAATGAAAATGCCACTTTTTTCTCACTCATTGCAAAACATCTTATAATAAAAGGCGGTTTTGTAGATCCACCTTTATTATAAGATGGATTTTAAGTGGATTTTGTCTCCACTTGAACCTTGCCATTTTGTGGAATATTTAATCCAGAATAATTGTTATAAAACAAGGACTTGGGAATAAGGACACCTTTTACACTAGGCCAGTCTGGTAACCCTGCGAGAAAAAACATTTCCATAAAATGTGATAGCGTTGTTACACAATGTTAATCAACTGCGACCTGACCTATACCACAACCGCTTTTTTTTTTTTTTTACCACAATTATTGTGATTTTATAAATAATTCACGAATTTATGCAAAAGTAGCGGGGAACAGCTGGTGATTTAAACAGAGCACACGGTCTCATATTGGTTCGTTTTCCACAATCCATGCAGTCTGTGTAGAAGTCGGGCCCTAGAATTGAGATGCATCTATATTCTGTGGAAAACACCGGAGGTGCGTTCTGGCCGTCCAGAAGTACCCTGCGAACACGGTGTTCAGCCCGTTAAATGTGATGCCAAACTACGAACCCTAGGAAACAACTAAACGAGTCTTTACTTCCCCTTTAAGGGGAAAAAAATCCCATAAACCATTGCTTCCCACTGGGGCATGAAAAAAATAATTAATAATAATTAATGGAGCTCGAAAAATAATTTATATAATAATTAGCATTATTATCGAGGGTGACATCATATTAATAGGACACTACAATTTTACATTTTAATTTAATCAAGAATTCATAGTATTATAGAGGCTAGTAATCTAAAAAATGTATAAATCTTTAATCAATTATTATTATGATTATTATTAATAATAATCAATCTATTTACATATTTTATCTATTTAATAATAGTTTTAGTTTTTCACACACACACACACACACACACACACACACACACACACACACACTCTCTCTCTCTCTTTCTCTAATGGAAACACTGCTCTGTCACGATTCTGTTCAAAGGTAAAGTGCCGGTTAATTTGTATTATTTTTACTTTACAGCAATGAATCTGTTAGGATGTTAACGATGTTCATTGATTTTTCATATAAAACAGTCTTTAATACATATTAATAATAATAATAATAATAATAATTAATAATATATTAATATGTGTGTGTGTGTGTGGGGGGGGGGGGGAAACTCAACTAAGAGGAAGAAGGGTTACTGTGTAAGACGAGAAGATGGGAGAGAGGTCTAATTCCTTCTCTCCTCTTACTTTAGCTTCACACACACAAACACACACTTATCTGTCGGGATTTATTTTTACTTTTTTTTTTTAAGGTAAAATGCAGGTAAGTTAATTTGTTTTATTTTTATCTTTATATTTTGTATTAATTATTTTGATGTATTTTTTTTGGCTGTGGAATGAATAATTTGAGTTTTCATTATTTCCTATGGGAAAATTTGCTTTGGTTTACGAGTGTTTAGAAATACGAGCCTGCTTCCGGAAAAAATTATGCCTGTAATCCAAGGTTTCACTGTATCCACATCAGCAGTGAGAGGTATCCGAGATGCATATGTTACCATGGTAATGCATGGGGGAAGTGACCTCTGCGAGGGTGACTTCGCAGGGTGTTCCAAATGGTGGAGTTTTGTCGAGGGATGTTCTCTTCATCGACATTTCCTGCAAGCTGAGCAGGGAGCACCCGGTGAAGTACACTTCGGAATGGACTCGACTTCTGTTTAACATTACACTAGAGTCAACTGATTTTTTGATAAGTAATATTTTTATTTTATATTATGTGTTAATCATACATGGCTTTTTTAATGTAAAACTGTACTCCCAGTGACCGCAGGGCTTTTTTGATTCACTGTCAAATGCTGAAATGTACATTAAACATTGATGATCAATCAAACCTATAACAAATGTTCAATGTACATCTCAGCCTTGGGTCTCAACACAGATCGGCACAAGGTACCATTTAAATATTTATATATTTATCTTCCTGAAATGTCTTTAGTTAGACTGTATCCTACAGATTTGACTTCCAATTAAACTCAGCTTAGGAATTCACTGACATGTGACCAGATTAACACATTATGATGTTCTTGCATGATGGACACTTACTTGAATTTGACTTCTTTACACAAACACTCGATAACTGTGGCTCCACCAAAGGAATGGCCCATGACTGCGATCCTACACAAGTCCATACTGTTCTGTAAAGAAGCACACAAAGTACTGTACAGAACAAACACCTTTCCCAGTAACCCCCTCACCCCCCAATGCATGCTCTAATTACTTGAAAGGAAGCTGTAGTATTTGCAGGTAATGTTTTTTCATTCTAATTACCTTTAATTTTGACCAGTCAAATTCAGACTGTAAAGTATTTTCCACAGAATTTCCTGAATTAATGTCGATAAGAAGCTCCAGCGCTCTGATGCACTCATCTGCTCTTTGCTTCACCTAAAAAAAAAGGCAATATATTGATAACCACTAATATATTGTTATACAAATGACCACACCTGTGCTTGTTTTTGTTCATTGTATGCATATTTATAATGCTTTTATATTTTAAATCGTGTTTCCTTTTTGCCAGGTTGGATAATGCAGTTTAGACAATTGGTTTAAAATAGGAGCAGTATTGTGGGGAGTCTCTCACTTGATTGTTTCTTAGAAGGAATTCATTCTCGCCTGTTTTCAGTGGTCTGTAGTACATCCACTCCTCCACCAGGTTATCTGACACAGGCTTGAATGCTTTCTTTGATGCATGATGGCATTGTTTTGTTTTGCTGTTTTCTTTATAGTAGAAGGTTGATGATGCTGATTCGTCTCTGCCGAACAGGGAAAATAAAAAAGGATGAACAGTTCCTCCAATGTGGAATGAATAAACATAACTCATTTGTATATTTTGTGTACGTCTCCAAAAATTAAATCTATGTGGAGTTTCTGTGCATTGCTTTTCCTGTCTCCTATAAATAAGTAAATTGGAAACATGTAATGACACCTGAAATAAACCCAAAACAATGTGGCTAATCTATCTAAACTTTTTTTTTTTTTATTCTTGATGAACTGAAAAAAGTACATGCAGGTGTAATACAAAACACAAGTTTACATATAAACCACCAAAGGTTACAAAACAAGTTTGAATCTCTCTCACGCGCACACATGCGCACAACCTGTGAAGGCTTTCAAAACAAACAGAAAAATATTTTTAAACACAAAGATGAAGTGGCTGAAACAGCATACCATGAAGAGAATGACTTTGTGTTCAAAACCCAGATTAAACAACCTACCTGTGCTCCACTGCAGCTACAATAAAGCCCTGTGAGGCCAACTCCACACATATTGCTGAATACAATGTCCTGTGAAACACACACCAGAACATCATTGCAGACCACAGTTCAGAGACGTCAAGATTTGCCTTGAGCAGCAAGTTCATATTATTTTAAGACAAAGCCTGTTCACCAACTAAATAAAAATGCTTCTAAATGATGTAACAGAAGCGGGCTGATCATACTGTTGGGAAATCTCAGGATCAAACCCTGAATCTATGGAGCTAAACCCGTTGTGCTTTGTGTCGGACAGCTTATACAGGCAGATCTATCACCAAATGTGTTACACTGCCCTGTGAGCAAAACGCAGATGACTTGGTTTCATTGTTAGACTTCACACTTCCTGATTGATAGTAGTCATGTGATAGGGGAGAGTACTGTACGTGAACTGATAGATGACCAAACCGAGCACAATAATCATATTGTAGAACAAGATATACGTTCAAGGTCACTTTTATCCAGGTAAAATGTTGCCCAAAAAGACAGGCACATGCTTGCACAGTCCTATCCAAATGTACTGGAATGACTAAGGCCAGTCGTTTTATTTTTCGCAACACTAAGTTTGAGATCAAAATATTAACATGAGACAATGGATCAGAATTTTTACATAATTTCCCATGCATTTACTTTTAAACCAAACCAAAAAAATGCTCGTTTTAATACTTTGAATGGGGACACCTATACTTTGTTGGGTTTTGTCCAAAACAATAAATAACTACATGCATACCTTTGGTTACTGTAAATTAACTGTACCTGAATGCTCCTAGACCATGGGAGAAAATGACTACTGGGTATTTTCCCTCTGTTTTAAAAGAGGCATTCCATGCGGCAGGGATTTTGTAAGACCCTATTGTCAACAAAAAAGAAAAAACATATATTTTAAAGAACTTATTATACATGTACACAATACAATGGAAAAGCTAAGAAGTAATTTTAGTGTGGACGAGAAAAAACAGAACTGAAAATTAAATACATTCTCTATTTGAGATGGATACCAGACAGTAGCAAAAGCAGCATTGAGATAAATCTAATATTGAATATTTTAAAACCCCCTTCAACCAATCATTTCATATTAATAACCCTGCAATTAAATACCTTTATGACAATTCTACTGAAACATGGGTGTTATAATAATATGCTAATAATAGAGCATCTAAAACTGACAGTCTGATGTTTGAGGCTGATGAAATCGTCATGATGTCTGTGAGACTTTGAGTCCTTTATAAGCATCAATAAAAGCACAAAAGGGGCATAGTATGTTATATGATATAACTTTGTTATAATTAATAAAATATTAATTAAATTAATTTAAATTAAATTAATTAAAGTGGGCAATATATAAGAATCATAAGGTAACTTCTTGCTGTATATAGATATAATAAATTTTATAAGCAATTGAGTCCAAACTTGTAACTGTCAGTGCCAGTCTCTCTCACAATCAGACAAAATTTTAGGTATACAGAATATAAAGTGTAAGCTTATATGCATGATCGATATGTTTAAAATTCCCCAGGTGATCTACTTCAGTAATAAGTCTATTTAGTATGAGGCTACATTTATTATTGATGCCTGAATAAGGAGCTTACCAAAGAGGTAGTTAAAAATTCTTTCGCTCAGTGCTCGGCTCATTTTCATGAAGTCAGCAAGGCCATTGAAATATTCTCTGCACGGGATCCAGTTCGGTTCTTCCGAACCCTCTGAAGTTTGGCATGGATAGTAAAGTCTAAAGAAGCTTCCCTGTGAACACATGAAGTTCAGTTTTGAAAAGTTTTATAAACTATAAAGCAAAAAGTATCTGGACACCTGATCGTATGTACTTGTTGAGCTTGAGTTGTTCCAAACCTGGTCCACCACTCTAATAATAATCATCTTTAATCACCTGGGATTTGTGTTCATTTACCCACAAATGCATTAATGAGCTCTAACAATGATGCTTGGCCTAATGCACCATCAGAATTCCAGTTTATCCCACAGGTGTGCGGTGGGGTTGAGGTCAGGTCGCTTTGAAAAAAAAAAAAAAAAAACTATACAATACAATTACTATACCGTGGAACCTTGGATTGCGAGCATAATTCGTTCCGGAAGCATGCCTGCATATTAAAGCACTCGTATATTAAAATGAATTTCCCCCATAAGAAATAAGGTAAATTTCAACGATTTGTTCCACAACCCAAAAATATTAATATAAAAATAATTAATACAAAATATAAAGTAAAAATAAAACAAATTAACCTGACTTTACCTTTGTAAAGAATCGTGGCTGTAATAATTGAGACCAGAGAGAGAAGAGGAGGGCTAAGAGGGGACTACGGTGTAGGGCGTTTTTCACGCACACACAGACACACCAGTTTACAGAATAGAGACTCTTACTCACACAAGAGCTGGCACACACATACAACCACAAAATAAAAGATGCTTGTTGTGCACACACGTGGTCACAGTGTTATAATAAACAGTACACGCGCTCTCAGATGCTGACTATAGGAGTGACACACGCAGGGAGATGATTACCCACAATTCCGCAGCACAAGAAAGAGAACAACCATTGGCTCAGTTGTAATCACATGAAAAAAAACAAGAAGCACGCGCGTGCCACATGATACTCGATGATGCGTTGTATTCATACATTAAGACTCCCTCCCTTTTTACATTTTTTTTGCTGCTCTTGCAGAACGCTTGCGAACCAGGTTACTCGCAATCCAAGGTTGCACTGTATAAGGAACTTGGGATATTTACATTTATGGCATTTACCTTTATCCAGAGCAACATTTGGTCTTATCCATGTGCGTGTACGTCGCATAGTAGGTGTAAAAACGTCTAATCAATTGAAAGTATGGCTTCTTCTCATCAGCCTTGGGGCCGATAGTACACAATTTATACAAAAGGGACATCATTGCCATGACAGACAACAAAAAACAGGTTTTTACATGAAACCTAGCAATATAAGGAACAAAATAAAAAAATAAAATAAAGAGAGAGATGCAAAGGACTGAACACTTCCTGACACTTCCTTACTGCTTCACCCTCTGGCTGGGCATTAAGAGGAACAGCTAGAACCTTACAGTTTGCAAAGTCTGTGAAAGGACTGTTTAAGATGTCACACAATTACTAAAAAGAATCACTTTCACTTTAAAGCTCAAAACAAATACATTTAAAACCTTACTAAATTCCAGACATAGTGCGTTTAACGCTAAACTTTGAACGTGAATGAATAGGTGATTTAAAAAATTAACCTAAAGCAAAGTTATTCACTGACCTGTACTGTGTGTCCCACCATTAGGTCTGTGCATCCCACCTGGTGTGGTCCTTTTCCTTGAGGAATTCCCAAGCTGTTCTGCCCCACTGAATTTCCCATTTGAGCAAACTTCCTCAAATCTCCTCCACGTGACTTTCTGTTATAACAGGAAAAAACAGGTATTACAAAACGTTAAACAAATCGAGTTTGAGCCATAATTTCATTCATTCATTTTCTGTTCTGCATTATGAGCCTGGAGGCCTTCTCAGAAAAATCAGGGCATAGGCACACACACGCGCGTACACGCGTATATAAACTGAAATTAATGTAGACGTGAAGGTTGTAACGTAAAGACGTCTCCTCTTATTAGTGTTTACTGCAGGTATCATACTCTAATGTTTTATTTTGTGTAAATAAATTATCAGATAATTTTCAGAACTGTTTTTGAGATTAAGATTTGGTCAATAATCGAAGAACAATTTCACCATTAATACACCGCAAATCTTGCATCGCTTGATTGATTTGAATTAGATGTAAAGTAATGTTTCATTCTGGATGCATAGAAGTGGAAGGAGTGTGGGTTGTGATTTTTTAGTCCTTTTGTTAGAGACACAGAACTGGTTTTACACAGACTTAACAACCTGCATGTTTCCAGAGTGTGAACGGTAGAGTTAGAGGGTTATTGCACAATTCCACAGATGGGTTAGATTGCACACTGTAGGCCACATGATGTTTATTTAACATCACTCAGTGACTCAGCTAAAACACCATGTTATTGTATCTTCAGATTGTTTTTACAGTATAGTATAGTATAAACCGAATTACAGCTACCACTATATTCGCAAGGTGGAATATTCGATACCTAGCTTATGCTAGTTGTACTTCTTTCGTCGTCAGCCAAATACACTGCCTGTTCGGTAATCAGAGAGTGAAGCACAGATGAGTCATCAAAAAAGTCGAGATCGTTTTGTCTCAAAGTGACTCCAGTAAGTTACCATTATTTTCAGTGAAGCTATTTCAGTCATGAAAATATTAATAAATCCGAGAAAAAATATTCAGTTTACCTGTTTACTAATTAATATCTAATTGGCACAAGTGTTTGTTTACACTGAGCAAGCAGCTTATTTTAAAGTATATTATTAAATCCGCCACATACAGTAAATGTTCATAACATTGCTTACTCAACATTAAATTTTTTACGTATGATGCAGGGTAAACTTCGGGCAAATATCGTAAAGTTTCATTAATTCTGTCCAGCGTTCAATTAAAGACATACAGTAGCCGCAGTTTTAATGCCTGTGCAGTACACTGTCAAAACGTGTGTGTGTGTGTGTATATATATATATATATATATACATACATAAATACATACATACACACATATATATATATATGTATGTATATATATGTTTTTGAAATATAAATATATATTTATAAATATATAAATACACACATTTACGGTATAATTAATATTTATTATTATTATTTACATATATTATATAATAATTAATTAACATTATATATGTGTGTGTGTGTGTATGTATGTATGTATGTATATATACACACCAATATACATACATACACACACACACACACATATATATATATATATATATATATATATAATTTTTATTATTTATTATAGAATATATGTATATAATAATAATAATAATAATAATAATAACAATAATAATAATAATAATAACAAATATTAATTATATCGTAAATGTGTGTGTGTGTGTATTTATATTTCAAAAACAAAAAGCCTAAGAGAATAAGTGTTTCACTGTCACATGTAAAGTTTTAGTCGACATTCTATTTCTATCATCATACAGAATAAATGTAAAACAGATATGTACAGAGCCCTACCTGAGGGCACGCGCCCAGGTGTGTATCCTCTGAACACTGTGGAACTCTCGCTTAAACTTTGCTGACTGTCCAACCGGTTCCACAGCACTTCCGGGTTCTGTTCCCCGGATGAACCTGTGAGTCCGCTGGTCCACCTTACATGTCCTACACGAACTCACCACCTCCGACTCTCTGCTGCGTTCGACATTCTTTTATGGAGCTCGGAATGACGTCATCGTCGATGTACACAGTCTCTTTATTTTATTTAGTAACACGCTAACAGTTAACTGCGATAATAACGTGATAAATATTTTACTCGCATAAGTAGTGAAACTTTAACAACTTAACATGTCTGTGTGTTTTTTAATGGTTGGAAGTAATGATGTGTTTCATGTTAGGGCTGTGCGCCGCCATGTTGATATGACGTCACTTCCTGAACTGGGAGTTGAGCGCGAGTGTGTTGTGATGTTTTTATTATTGTTATTATTATTATTATTATTATTATTATTATTATTCGCGAATGATTTTCAGTAGATTTTGGAATTTCTTACATGTATTAAAGAAAACCACATATCTTTAAGAAACACTGTGATTGTTTTTTTTATATTTAGTTGAAGTGAAGTAGAGAGTGCAGGCAGTACATTTTATATTTCATGCAAAATAAATAAAATCACTGGTTTGAAAAAGGCCCTTAATATTGATATTTTGACTTTTGGGTCGATGATTTTCGATACAACCCCTATATTGAAGGGATCGATATTAAGGATCGATACGCCCACCCCCAGTGCAGGCAGGGTGGAATAGGTGGAGAAGAGTAGCAGGAGTTATCTGTAGGAGAAAGATATTATAAGAATGGAAAGGAAAGTTTGTTGCTGACAAAAAGGCAGAAAGCAAAGCTGGAGGTGGCAGAGCTGAAGATGCTGCGATTTATTTCTTATGCTGCTTGTATTTTATACTTTTATTCTTTATTTTAATTTTTTAATTATTACTGTTATTATTAATATTATTAATAGTATAATGTAATCATTAATATTAATATTAGTGTTTCTCCTCGAGTTCGGTTAAAAGCAGTGGAAAGGACATTACTCTTGGTATAATTTTGAAGATCCATCTAAAAGAATTGGCAGTACAGTGAAACCTCGGATTGCGAGTAATGCGGTTTGCGAGTGTTCCACAAAACGAGCAAAAACTTTAAATAAATTTTGACTTGAAAAACAAGCAAGTCTTGTTTTATGAGCACAGAGTATCATGTATCATGCATGCGCTTCTTGTTTTGACGCCGAGCGTCACGTGATCACAACTGAGCCAACGGTTTTTCTCTCTCTTGCGCTGCGGAATTGTGGGTAATCATCTCCCCTGCTGGGTCTTAGTGCGCGTCTCTTACTGGTATAATCAACCTCCGTGCACACGTGAACTGTTTACTACAACACTGTGACCATGTGTGTGTGTAAAACATATTTTATTTTGTTATATTTGTTTATAAAATAAAGGGGTTTAAATAAAGGTATATAAAATCAATAATTTGAAAAAATCAGGTAATTGTGAGTCTCAGGAAATGCAGTTTATTTTTTAGGACAGATAATTTTAGAAAAGGCACAGTCATGTGAAAACCAGAGCAGGCAGCAACACCACTGAGATTATATTTTAGCGTGTTTGCACACAGGGTTTAATCTAGGCCTAACTGTTACAACCTGCAAATAGAAACCAGGATGTAGCAGAGTAATGAGAAAAAGTCTGATACCTTCATCTGTGCAGCTATTATTTTAAACCACACAAATATTTGGAAAGGATGCAGGCCTTCACATAAATGGAAATTGTACTACATGATGTAAATGGAATTATAAGTACCTTTGATTCAATTTAATTCAATTTTATTTGTATAGCGCAATTGTCATTGTCGCAAAGCAGCTTTACACAATCAAAAGAATTATTTAAGTTTGTATGGAATCCTCATCTGGGTGAAACAGAAAGCAGGAATTGATCTGCATTTATACAGTGTGTTAGTTGGCAGGCAGTTCAGCATAACAGTTAATGTTAATTGATGTTAATATGGAGTCCAGGTAGTTATTGAAAACTCAGGTAGACTTGTAGGAAGTTCCAGTCCTGAACTATTGAACAGTCAAGTCCTCAGAGAAACAGCTGCCAACACCAGTCGAGGCCAGAACCGTCTTATAGATAAAGAGAATCATCCCCAGACACCAGACGCATCCCAAAGAGACACACGGGACATCCATGTGACGAGGTCTCCAACCAGAAGCGGGGCACCAGGATGGGTCAGACAGGTCCGGAGGGCAGAGGGAGTCTGGATCACTGGCAGCTCAGGAACGACATGTGTAGCTCAACAGAGAGAAGAAAGAGAGAGAGGGGGAGACAGGGGGAGAGAAAGAGCAGAAGAGAAGAGATAGTGCTTGCCCTATCATCCGGAGATCGCTGGTTCGAACCCCGGGTGGTGCTGTTTTCCTCTCACAGCCGGAGGCACAGAGAGAGCTGATTGGCCGAGCTCTCTCAGGGGGGAGGGATGAGAGGTACTTGTGCTCCCACATTAATCACGGCTCTACAGCCAATCAGGGGCGTCTGTGAGCTCGCGCACGCGGAAGGAGCGGCTAGCCCTTTCCTCCGAGTGTGTTACTCCGCCCCTAACGGTGCGTGAGCAAGCAGTTCAATAAGATGCGGTTGGCTGACGTCACGCGGTTCGGAGGAAACACATGATAGTCTTCGGCCCTCCCGGCTGAGTGGTAGTAGTAGCCTTATTGTGGGAGCCCCCTAGTGACGGGGAGGAATTGGACACGACTAAACTAGGGGAGAAAATTGGAAAAAATCCCCCCCCCCCCAAAAAAAAAAAAAAAAAAGAAGAGAAGAGATAACAGTAGGTATGGTCACAGTCACACAATGTATAATGTGAATGTATATTAACTGTAGAGTGCAAGCAGAGACTCCGGCAGGACTAACTATGACATCATAACTAAAAGGGAGGAGCCAGAAGGAAACACAGACATGAGGGGGAACTGAGATGTAAAGCAACCAATCACCTCACCGTCAGCAAACCTGAGTGATCAATGAGAGTGAGGAAGACAGCATCCAAACATACCAGTTCACCATAATACTCTACGTCCATGAGTCCCCCAGATCTGCTCCTTTACCTATGGCAAATCTATTTATAAAAATGCTTGGCTAAATAAATAGGTTTTTAGCCTGGACTTAAACACTGAGACTGTGTTTGAGTCCCGAACACTATTTGAAAGACTATTCCATAACTTTGGGGCTTTGTAAGAAAAAGCTCCGCCTGATATTTACAATTTTATTATTAAAAAAGTTCATGAAGTCCTCACTATTGCATGATGTTGTTGTGGAGATTTCTGCAGTGGTCTTATTTCTGGTTAATTTGGCTACAGCATTAAATAAGAATCTAGGATTATTTTTGTTATTTTCTATAAGAGTGGAGAGATATGTTGATCTAGCTACACTAAGAGCTTTTCTATAGTTCAGGATGCTCTCCTTCCATGCTATTTGAAATACTAACAATTTAGTTTGACGCCATTTACGTTCTAATTTCCGAGCGGTCTGTTTTAAAGTGCGCGTGTGATCGTTATACCAGGGAGTGAGTTTCTTATCTCTAATAATTTTTCTTTTAACTGGAGCTACATTATCTAAGGTATAACGGAACGTCAACTCTAATATTCAGTCGCCTGATCGAGTTCTGTGGGGTCAGACGGTGATCTAATCGAAGTTGGGAACTCTGGGAGATTACTGATAAAACTCTGTTTGGTAGTTGATGTGAATGTACGTTTCATACGGTAGCGCGGCGCTGTGCGTACATTATCATTATAACACACTTTAATTGAGACAAGATAGTGATCTGAGATAACTTCAGACAATGGAATTGTGAATAAATTTCTTATGCTTAATCCGAATAATATCATTAAATCTAAATTTAAATCTATTGTACAGGATTATTACTGTATGTTAACATGGGGTAACATTTTCATTTACTTCACACTTACTTTAAATAGTGAGCACACAAGTTGTCCACTTTAATAGGGATAGTTAATGTTCATATCTAATGTCAGAACAAGTAAAAAAGCACATGCATGTTTTAATTGAGTGAAGATTTTGCTCCTAATTTAAATATGCTCGTTCAATAATCATATATTTCAGTGTAATTAGGATGTTACAGGCAGACAGTGACAGTCCAGTAAAGGCAGATGAGTTTCATAATTTTAGACTTGATCAAGATCTCTTGTAATCAAACTGTCTGGTTCATTTGTCGGTGTTATAGTACAGTAATACACAGTTTTTGAGTATTAATTTTATTAAAATTATTATTTGTTATGAAAATTAATGGTCCACTTTAATAACCTAAATTATGGGTCTATTTTAACATTAATTCTTTATAGTCTCCACTTTAAAGTTTTAAAGAGTTTTTGTTCTTTAAATTTTATGCACAACGTGGTAAAGGTTTTATTAATTCATCTTCAGTAACTGCTCTATTCTAGCCAAGGTTGCAGCATATCAGTCAGTGAAGCGGCAGTGTATCCTCGAGAGGACACTATTTAATTACTCTACTTAACAGTTAAATTACTTCACTTTAACTCACAATTTACCAATTAGTGGTTTAGACTTTGGAACCTAATGAAAGTTTTATACAATCATTTTGTGTGTGCAGATTTTGTGAAATTCTACAGGTAAGTGGTTTTCCAGCTTTCAGAGAGAGAGAGAGAGCCCAGATGTAATAAGAATATATCTCCTTTTGATCATGTGTCTTAGGAATATATAAGGGGGAGTTGGTTCATGTGGGGGTCTTTGCTTATTTTACATTATTTTTCTTTCAGTTTGGTTCCCAGGTGGCATAGTGGCATAGGGGTTAGCACTGCCTCGGGTCTGTGTACAACACGAAGTTTGCATGTTCTCCCCTTGCTTGGTGGGTTCCACCGGGTACTCCGCTTTCCTCCTACAGTCCAAAGTCATGCAGATTAGGCTAATTGGCATTCCCCATAGTGCATGAATGAGTGTGTGAGTGTGTGAATTGGTGTGTTCCCTGCAATGGATTTGCACCCTGTCCAGGGTGTACCCACATCATGCCCTAAGTGTCCTGGGATGTGCCCCCTGAACGAGACTGCATCCTGCATTGCAAAAAAGGTTTGTTTGTTTTTTCTTCTTTTACTAACTTATCCTCTACCTTGACCTTTACGGGAGATAAATGGTAGATTGTAAACTAACATAACTAGTGTAGCAAAGGCTACTGATTTCATCTTCTGTTTGACCAACAGATGAGAAATGCCAGCTTAATATGGTTGAGCAATGTGTGAAGCACATAAGAGACTGGATGTTAATTAACTTCCTTCTGCTTAATCCTGACAAGACAGAAGTATTGGTACTTGCAGCTTGAAGTAAGCTTATTGATCCCACAGTAAATGATCAAGTTTCATCAAGTACAACAGTAAAAGACCTCGGTGTGATTTTAAATTCCAATCTCTCATTTGAAGCTCATGTAGATAATATTTCCAGGATAGCTTTTATCTTAGAAATATTTTTAAAATAAGGTATATATTGTCACTAAATAATGCAGAAAAAATAATTCATGCTTTTATCACCTCTAGGTTGAACTATTTTAATGCCTTACTGTCTGGTTGTTCAATATTACGATGACTTACTTACTTACAGACGGACAAAAATTCCCAGTCAGTGTTTTTTTTTTTTTTTTTAATGCCTGAAGTAATATTATATTTAATAGGTTGGACTTGACCACTGCATTCCATACTGAGGCTTCGATGATCAGGAAGACTATTAGTGAGCAGATGGAGCCAGTGTAAGTTATCTGGTTTACTAGTTTACATGTTGAATGAATTTACCCGATGTTTGGCCTTTTAGATCTACAGTATGTATCTCCATAATAATAAAATCAGGCTAGTGAACAAGAACTGAGGCAAAAATAAGGGGTTTATTTGGTCATTTATGAAATGATGTGCTTAATTATATTCTACTTTCATAAATAAAAACAAACATTTCCATACGTTTTTCATAAACAGACTTTCACTGACACATTTTACCTCACACCAGCACAGAAAGTGCAACTGGGAAATATTTACTATGAATTTTTAACAATTTTCTTAACTGTATAAGTCTCCACTGTCTGTTTAGAAAAAAAAAAATATATATATATACTTTGTACAATATATGAACAATTATATTACTGCAGTCAAACTGCCTTCAGAAAAGCAAAAGCACATGAAGCACAACTACAGGTAAAGGGCAAAATATGGTGAAAATGTGTGCGAGTGTGTGAGTATGTGTCCGTGTGTGTGTGCGTGTGTGTGTGTGTGTATTTATATATTAAGCACGCAGTATCAGCTCTTTGGCAAAGCGATATAATCAAAAACAAATCTGAAGTCTTGAAGGGAACTTTGCCAAATGGCTCGACCTGTACATTAGCTAACGCAAAGTGCCGCATACTGCATTGTGCTAGTGGTCTCGAATATTAGCTAAATGAGTCTCTATTGTTTTCTGTGATTAAATTTGAATGTACAGTATCCTGTGGGCCATTGTTTCTGTTGCTCTGTGTTCTGCTGCTGTCTATTTGGCAAATCTTCAGCCTTTGATTTAGGCTGGTTTAATCCCTGCAGTGTAAGAAGGAAAGATGGTTACTTGTGCTTTAAATTTGAAAAAGCGTACAAACTAGTAAACGCATACACTGTGCAAAATGCATAAATTATTGTCACATACCAGTCTTCATTTTTTAGCTGTAGTTAGGTTTGTCTTGCTTTCACTTTTGGATCCCTTATAAAGAGCAAAATAGATTGGTTTAAATTTTATTTAAAATTTGTATTGATAGATAGATAGATAAATAGATAAATAGATAGATAGATAGATTTTATAATCACTCTTTTATTAATTTCTGAAGTTATTAACTTACCCCAGTAACAAGTTTCACAATTTCATCTCGAACCTAATGGAAAACAACAGAGTAAAAACGTGAATGTTCTGCTTTGTAATTATACCACATCTTTAGAGGTTTTGCAGAAGAAAGAAAAAACATACTCTTTTTTCTCCAAAGCATCCAGTCAGCAAAATGAAAAGGCCCTGAAAAAAAAAGGGGGGGGGGGGGGATGAAGCATTATATTTCCTTGCTTGGAATTAGATGTAACACAAATGTTTGTGCAGTATGTCCAACATTTACCTGTAAGGAGTTAACAATGGTGAAGGCGTAATTGATTAAAACCTTGGTGAAACTGTTGTCATCCATCAGAAACACAAAAAGCCCTAAAATCCAGGTCCCACCAAAAACTGGCGTTAGGAAAACAATGACTTTGACGACACTCTTGGCTGCCTCTTTGTCATCCTTTTTAGTGTTCTGGGTTGCGGAAGGTTTCAGGAGAGTTGAAAGGACCACTCCCATTGAGCATAAGTTAGCGAACACAATGACGCCGATAGGAAAGAGAAAACCGTAGAGGGAACCCTGCATTGATGATGCATACGTCAACCAGCATGAAGATCGGTTGAAGTAGGTTACGTCCGTCCTCCTACTGTAAATCAGATAGGTCACTGCCACCACCACCAGTGGGCATAAATACCCGACAACGATAGCAAGAGGCATGTACACTTTTTTCCTCAGTGGATTGAAGACGAAAATTAGCTGATGGACAAGCATCATGCTTAAGCAGAGCATCCAGAAAAACATGCCCAGGTAGAAGAAATGCTTTGCAAGTGTCAGTACAAGGCATAAAGTGTTATTCAGAATGTTTGGGAAGGAAGAGGCAACAAAGCTGCAGTCAGCTATGAGAAGACACAGAGAAATGTTGACCAGTGAAGTGTGACGGAAGTGAGAGAGGTTGGACTTGACCACTGCATTCCATACTAAGGCTTCGATGATCAGGAAGACTATTAGTGAGCAGATGGAGATTCCCAAGCCAATGTAAGTTATCTGGTCTAAGAAAGGCAGATTAACAGGAGTCTTAGACAACAGCATAGAGAAGGAGGTCAGGTGATTGCAACGGCAGTAACTCATGTTGTCAGAACTGGTTTCCAAGAAACAGCCATCCTTTGACCACTTATTTTCTGTCATGTTCCAAAATATGCATGATGGTGTGTTCCCATTAGAGTCATTTATAGGAATCGGATAAGCCATCCTGATGGTTACAGACTCGTTATTTTCGATTACAGCAGAGACAACCAAGGACGGAAATATTGCCTCTTGATAAATACCCTTTGGGAGACGTGCTGCCATGCCATGAATTCCCATAGTTTTCACTACGGCAGATGTTGAGTCCAATGCAAGTTCGACATCAAAAAGGGTTTTATTGCATACAGTGTTGTTCTTGCAGACTTGAAGTTGGATGTTTGACGAATTATGCCCCTCACTATTATTAAATTCAATGTTTTTCACCAAGTTCTCAACAGATGATAAATATGATATGGCAATCCCATAATCACGCTGTTGATTCGGTGATTTCCAGGTTGTATTCAGCAGACTGCTTGCAGACTCAATGAAATTCTGAAAGACAGTATTTAATAAATGATGAGTGTCAGTGTAATTATTTATTTCGATAATTGTTGAAAACACTATTAAAAAGCATGTCGGCGATGGATAAATATCAAACACATACTGTAAATTTGGTATATTTGGTATTTAGATGGTGAATTTATCATTTAACAACTACGAAATGATTAGTTAGTAACCAAGGCACACTGAAAAATTATGCTTTTTAGATTCTTAAATCTATAGATTATTTGAATATATTTAATATGTCAGCGATAGAGATTTATGAATGATGAATTCTTAAATTATGTGCTTATTTGTAGTATGTCTGGGTGTAAGGAGGAAAATATTGCAGATCAAATCAGCATCCTTTTAAAAAGTCCCTACACAAGGTTGGTTGATAGACTGGTTGTTCTGGAACTAAACCTAAAACCTTATCATTCTGAAAAACACTGGAAAGTTTATAATTGCTCTGAAATTGAAAAATTATATGTGCTAATTTATCCTAGTTCATACCAGCCTGTGGTAGGAATCTATTTGAATTTCCTGCCTGTGAGCTCGCCCTTATGAGGATAAAACCTCCTGCTCCTTGGTCCTTGCTGTACTATTAAATGTGCATACTTTGTAGTAAAAATCCTTGTCTTCAATAAAACATGAATTCTCAAAACTATTACAGTACATTGACATCTTGATCTGCACACACTGTTTTCTACTTCCAATACACAGACTAAATTAGCTAATCATCAATTGATCACATTTTGGGGTAGCAAACTATACAGGGCAGAGGGCATCGCAGAACTAGACCTAACAACGACTAATTCGGAAGTGCTTACTGGTAGAAGGGAATCTGACAGCGTGACTCTACCAGATGCACCACTCATTATTGAAAGAACAGACACCGTGGCCATCACATCACCATAGGAGTTGCCAGATGAAGTGCTATTCTTCAGACCCTCAAAAATGCTAATTGCACCTTCTGTTGTGGCACCAATTCCTTTTTCAAAATCCTGAAATAAAATCCAAAAAAAAGAGATTTGCGTACATTCCTATATATTACTTTCTCATAGCAATTTATTTGTATATTGCTTTTAACAAAGGCTATTGTGAAAAAGTAGCCTTAAAGAATTTAAAATGAATGGTGGAAAAATCAGAACACGTACGGGCTATAAATATATAAATATAAGTATAAACCATAATATAATAAATATTTTGTCTTACCGATGTTACAGAGAGTAATGCATTCAGTGATGCTTTTGTGCAAAGATCAATTGGGTCAGCCCATATTGTGCCATTGCAAAACCGCTCTTGAGTTCCTACTCTCCCTGTTGCAGAACAGGTTGTAGTTGCTGTTTGTGCACCCTTGGTCATTGGCCAGATGGTATCATCAGGACAGAATGGATCCCCAGCTACATAAACATTTGAATAGTTAATGTACAGATTGTCAGAATAGACAATGAAATAATATCTATAAACACACATACACAAAATTATATATTTTTGGACCTAACTCAGGTACTCACGATATATTATTGGTATGGTTGTATTGGCAATTTGTAACTGGGCAAGAGTGTTTGTGATCTGGCACACAGCACTGATGGATGGTACCTTTGTTCCCACGCAGTTGATGGGAACAGTTAACGTGTAGTTTATTATTTGGGCATTTGCTGAAAAAGAACAAGAATCAGTCAATTCAATTCATTTGAATTCAATAGAACAACAATAGAACAACAATCGTATAATTTAATTGTAATAATTGTTTATACGTATCTTAATGAACATGTAAGGACACAATAAAGGTATGGATACCTGTTTTCTGTGTTGGTAAATCATTGATTGTAACTGTGTAATTTTCTGGACCTGGAAAGATTGAACATGTCACAATAACTGATGTGGATGAACCCGTAGAGCAATCTGCAGTTTGTGGCACGCTTGTGACATTAATTTCCTCTGGCAAGAGGGCAACGTCGAGAACTCCTGAGGCTGAATGTGACACTGTGCCGTTGGTAAGCAGACAAGTGTATGTTCCTGAAATGCAGCAATAAGAAAGGGAGTTTTAGGAGGTCAGGATCAATTTCTTATTTTGCATTGCAAAATGTATTTAGAGTGTAAATTTGTTTTGTAATTATTATAGTACAAGTCCTTGCTCATAAGAAATACCTAATTCAAGCTTGTGATTTAGCTTTAAAGCTGTGTGTCAAAGTCTTGTGTATAAAAACTTATACTTAACTATATTATATTATATTATAAATAAAAACAGATCAATTAATTAATTCATTCACTAATGCATGGATTTAAATAATGTATTTATTTATTTAATTAATTACTTATAATGAAAAATCTACTTACCTAGTTAGCTTAATTAAGTATAAAACAAAGTTTTAAGACAAGCTAATTTTAAATATATGTCTTTCAACATGCAAGTAAAGACTTAGACATTAAACTCTCTCTCTCTCTCTCTCTCTCTCTCTCACACACACACACACACACACTCTTACAGACACACTCTTACACACACACACACATGTGGTGCTTATAACAATGTAAACATTACACATTTAAACATCTCATACTTATTGTAAGTGAGATTATGGATAAAATCTCTGATACTGTATTTGGAAATTCACCTGCCCAATAGGCTTTTATGTTGAGAAGGTCGATTGATGTTTGGTTTGAACAAGGCATTTGAATCACTTCTGTCCCAGTTCCAATGATCTGTGGGTACTGACCAGGATAACCAATCATCCATGTGCATGTCTCCATTGTTTCAATTGTGCTGCAGTTTAGCATGTATCGTGAATTATAGCACACCTTTCCTTGAGGAATTTCTATATCAACCATTCCTGTGGGAGGGAAAGTTGAAATATATAGTTAGTTTAATATATAGAAATATCTTACAAATGTACTCATGTGTTTTATTTACCTATCGATGTCGCATTAATATCTGTGATATATGCCAAGGTCGCCTTCAGATTTGTAAGTATGTTGTGGATTTTGATAGACTGAAATGTGGCATTAAGGCTCAAAGTGAAAGTCTGACCACTGTTGAATGAAAGAATACAGAAAATAGATTTAATGCATATAACATGGCAATGATATGAAATTAAAAAAAATTAAAGGACACTAAAAAAATAAGACTAAGAAGATATTTTCAGTACGTGGTAAATGGTGTCACGGTGATTGAGTTGTATCCATTCAAGGTCTGGAATTTAGTTTTTAGCTGAAGCAAATAATAATAAAAAAAGCATAAATATTTGTTGACATTTTTGCTGTTTTTTTTGTAATCAAATAAATGTTTATTTCTGACAAAAGTACATCTGAACATTAAGTTATTTATATATTTATACAGTTTTTCTTTAAAACTAGTTAAAATCACAAACATTTTAACATGGTCATTGAGTAATTCACAATTACCGTTGCTGTGAGGTCGTTATATGCTGACATCACTATAACCCCATTAACGGTAACTGTAATAAGGGGGGGGGGGGGGCAGATTAAAGGTTTGCAAAGTGTAGAAAATGGCTTTATTACTTTAAACATATGCTTGAACATGCATGAGCTGTCAGCTTACCATTCACTTGGGGCACACACATTGGTGTGAAATTAGATATATTGGCCACACACTGTATGGTGTTGCAGCAGGTTGGTTCAGTGTCGCACACTAGGTCACTCCAAATGTAATTAGGCTGACACCAGCATGTTGTCTCATCACCAACCAGCTCACACTCTGCATTAACACATAGGAATCCAGTCAGAATCACTAAATTGCAGTTATATGTGTTATCATATCTTACTGTAATTCTATCGATTGCTATTAGATTTGTATTTGTTTCCAGGATAATAAAAATTTAGCTTTTATTTTTATTAAGGACACAAAGTAGGGAATGTTTTTTGTTTGTTTCATTGTAAACACCTGAATGTCTAAAAATGCCAAAAATGTGAACTTTGCAGGTCCCTTTAAAACGCTCTGTAAAATTTTGTTTACATTGGATAAAATCTTTGCATTAAAAAAGTTTAGTAATGATGAAATCACCAATATTATAAATTTACCAACTAAAGAAATGCCATAAGTTATTACACAGTGCTACAGTGATCTTAGCTACAAAATGAAAATTAGTTTCATTTTATTATATAAAAAATCCTAAAAGAAAATAATTAATAAAAAAAATTATAAATTGGAAAAAACTTATTGTTTAATATTTCATTCTCATGTTTGCTATTTATTTTCAATTAGGAAAAATCTTGAAAATCTTTGGTCTTACTTGTATATTAACATTAAGAGCGTCCATATTTTGTATGTGTAAACGACAAAGGTTGTCATGCTTACCAGCTATTATTTCAGCATCCACAATGTTTACAGTAGCTGTGATTGGCATTATCATTTCAGACACGAAACTTGACACATCCATGGTTGCATTTCCTTCAATCATCAATTCTGCCACATATATGTCTTGTGCCCCTTTTAAAGCAAAAGCATAAAATTGATAATTTGCATCCTGCTCTGTAGTTAATAAAACCGTGCTGGTCATTAAGCTTTACCACATGCTTACTGTTTATGTAACCATAGTGGTTCATGTCTATTATAATGATGTGTATTCATTAAAATGAAAAATCAACACTAGAATATTTCAAAAGTACAAAAAAAGTACTCCATACAAACTAATGTTATTATATACCCAAATTGTAAACTGATATTATCAATTATAAACCGATGTTTATCAATTGAGAATTTACTAATATATTCAATTATAATAGTACCATGTTCCATGGTGCTAATAATAAAAAAGGAATAGGAAAACACAGACTGATGCACAGAAGATGCTTACTTACCCACATGTGTGACCTATTAAATAAAAGATAGGACAAAGAAAAAAAAGAAAAATCATACACATATCCAATGCACAGGTACAATGCTGTGGATGTTGCACAGGATTAGTGAGAACATTAGTAAGCTTTACCTGGCAGTAGATCAGCAGTAGGCCACAGAGGAGCATGCTTGGGTATTTCATTGTTTTTCCCCTGAGAAAAATGTGAGGGAGATTTAATGGCAAATTTTGAACAAAAATATGAATATATTTTTATTTTATTTTTTTAGTTATTTTTAATATGAGTATAAGATTCGTAGAAGGCTTTTAGAAAAAAAGTTTAAATACATTAAGAGAAATATTGAGTGATTCAGGAAATGTAATGAAAACAAATTAGACTTTTACATGCACACAAAAAGAAAATGATTAGAATTGTTTAAATAAAAAAAAAGTATATTAAATGAATACATGCAAATGTGCAACTCAAATTTGTGTATTTTACTTTGCTGTCTTACATTTAATATTATTTTGCAAGTTCTTACGAAACTAGAACTTACTAAAAAAAGTACTGTTAACTTGGAGCGATTGCATGCTAAATAGTGGGTGTGGGTTTTAAACTCAATTTGCATATGTGTTCACAGAAAATCTTTGCAAAATAAAGACAAAAATTGTTGTTGCTGTTGTTTTAAAATATATGTCTTGCTTTATGCCAGCTTTAAGGCTGAAGGTATTATTTGAAGGCTGTATTTGTATTATTAAATGTACTAGTGTAATGTGTACCAGGTTGAGATTTGTGTGGCTCATTAAATGCTTTGTTGTTGTGTGCTGGTTTTCAAATCCGCCAACAAAATGGAAATCAAGTTAAAGGATATTCTCTTTTAATGTAAATGAAATTATTTTTTATTATAATTTTTTTAAATATATTTATTTTTTATGTGAATCCATGTTTAGTAAGTGTTTGGGGTGATGGGAATCTAGTACTAAAATAAAATGGACAGTTAAATGTTTTATGATAGTAAAATAAGTAAATTAATAAATTATACCTAGTAATCTAGGCAAAAAAGAAAGATAAAAGAACTACTGCAAATCATTTTCATATGAACTTTAAACAGTGGCTGTGGTAACTTGAGACCACAAATAAATTCAATGCAAAACACTGGCTCACCAAAACAGGTGGAAGGTCAATTTAAAAATGTAAAGAAAATTTAAAACTTTAAATTCACTAAAAGAATTAACTAAAAAGTTTCTAAATTTACTAAAACTAATTAACTCTATTCAAAAAAATATTTTATTGTTTTATTTATTTATTTATTTATTTATTTTTTGCAGTTTGGAATTCATGTAGACACCTTTAAAACTTTGGGTTAAAGCCAAGCCAAATTATTGGTTATGTCAATTTTACCTCAAGTCCACCAGAACCGAATCAGATACTAATTAGTGAACTAGTATCCAGCTATATATTACTAACCAGCCATATATTATCTTAAATGCAGTCAAGAATTTGGCAGTGAATTCTTGGTTCACTATAATGCGACTTTATTGTTAGTTGCAATTGCAAAGAGAAATGGCAGTTATTGATCTATTGTGCAAATTAGTTTTATATGCATTATTATTATTATTATTATTATTATTATTATTATTATTATTATTATTATATATTTTTTAATCTTCTAGAAATAGATTTTCTGGAAAGTTCAGGTCAGTTGGATTTAGGCTTCTTCTGTATTAAACAATTGATCTGGTTTTAAGCAAATAAAGAACTGTGCTACTTGTTGAATAATTTACTTTATCTTTTTATTGACTTTAGTGTGGTAAAGCAAATGTCTTTTGGTTTATTAACTTGTATGTCTCTCTGTTTGTTTGTTTGTTTAATAATAAAGAGTGATTTTGTGTCTGACAAAAATGTCTGTGCACCTCTGTTTGTCATGATCTCTCCCTAAAATAGTTCAATCATGCCTAAAGTTACCAAGTTTTATTTAATTACCCTATAAAATTAAATAAAAATTATTTTGACACTAAAAAAGATTAAGACAGATCCTGATTAGGAATCAACTCTACATTTTATTTATTTATTCATTAAGACATTTGATCCTCTGTAGTCTAATTGTTGTCTTAACTAGTCTGTGATTCAGGGAAACATATTAGGAATATTCACTGGATTCTTATAAATATGTTTTTTTTCTCTTTTTGTGTTGAGGTTTACAATATAGTTTCATAAAACCCGGTTGAAATGTACACTATTGTCAGCGAGAGCTGAATTTACAAAAGTACAACAAAATCGATTACAGTTTTAGAATGCGTAATGAGTTGTTCATGGATTGATCTCTATTCTGTAATTGTGGTCCAGAGAACAGTGTTATTCAGACAATTAGTAATTAAATAAACAAACAAAATAATTTCTCTACATCAAAAACCTCATTCAGTAGCACAGAAATATTAATCTATTACTGTAATTTAAAACAGGGCTTTTTTCAGACTAACATGTACATATATGTGGGACTTTTGCACTTGTTTTCTTTTTTGGCACGCCAAATGTGTTAATATAATAAATAAAAAACTAAAATTGTTCCTACAAAGTGAAATATAAAATATTTAAATAAATAAAGAAACAATTCTTACCTTATAATCTGCATTTTGAAGTTAATGTGAAAAGTGATTGTATGGCATAACCTCAGTGTGCTTGTTTCCTGAGTGAAAGGGAATGGTAATGAAGAAAACTGCACAATTCGGGAAGCTAAGGGGACAGAATGAACAAAATTTACAAATACCTCACCTGCATTTGCATTTTCGCATGCTGGAGCTTCGTATGCCATCTGCTCAAGATTCATTGGCTCAAGCTTTCCATTGTCGTTTGCTTAACAAATCTAGCTGCCTTCTTGTTGGGACTTGAAGGGCTTTACCACTTGGTTAAAGCATTCTCTGGTACTTTAATCCAATGTTCTGCATTATGATTCTAACCAAGTTTCAATTGCGTCCTCAGCCTGTTCCCCCATGTCCACTGATTCTTTCAAGGTTAAACTGTATAATTAAGACATTATTATTTATAAATATTTATTAATATTGTTTATATTTTTTTGTAAACTTGCAACCACTAGAGCCCCAACTTAGGGAACTGAACCAACTTTGATTAAAATCATTTTTAATTGTAGCTCCTTTTGAAATTCCAGTGCTTGTTATGGCATAACATCATTAATTAGGCAGAAGTAAGAGATTTTATTTGACTGTATATATATATATATATATATATATATATATATATATATATATATATATATATATACTATGTATATAAAGTATATAAAGATTGGAAATGATAAATTTGTACTGAAAATAGTGTCATAGTGTAGTTTTTAAAATTATTATAATTTATTTTTTTTAGTAAACTTTCTCAGAAAAAATACTTGACAGCTAATACATTACATAGTAGATGTTGAGTCATAATAAAAAGTGACCTACAAGAGATCTTTTCCATCTGCTATTTCTCAATCAAATATTCATGAATTTCTCTCTTGCTGTGTTAATACAAAGTAAAAAAAAAAAAAAGTTATAAGAACCATAAAGAACAAAAACCAATACATTTACAATACAGTTATACAATCATTTGTGTGATTTAGATAATTTTACTCAAAAAGCTTCATTTGAATAATCTATAAATAGTTTGCATACTGTCTGACTCTGATGTGTTTTAGAAATAGTCACATCAAGATCAATTGGAAGAAAAATAATCCTACAATAATCCTGTTACCAACTATTTTATTTTTTCTTTGTTTCAAGCCATTTAAAACTTTTTGATTTTATGATGTGAGTGAAAATGGCTAAGACAAGAACATAAGAACGTATGGGTAGATTTTATTAATACAAATGAAAGATTCCTAAAAACCCTCACCATTTGAAAAAAAAAAACCAAAGGTATAAAACACAATTTAAATACACATACAGTATCTCACATACTCTACTATTCAATTCAATTAATTTTTATTTGTATAGCGCTTTTAACAATTGGCATTGTCCCAAAGCAGCTTTACACAATCAAAAGAATTATTTAAGTTTGTATGAAATGTGAATGTGTATAAATCAAAATGGTCAGTTTGTCCCTGGTGAGCAAGCTGAGGGCGAAAGTGGCAAGGAAAAACTCCCTGAGATGGTAATAGGAAGAACCCTTGAGAGGAACCAGACTCAACAGGGAACCCATCCTCATCTGGGTGAAACAGAAAGCAGGAATTGATCTGCATTTATACAGTGTGTTAGTTGGCAGGCAGTTCAGCTATAACAGTTGATGTTAATTGATGTTAATATGGAGTCCAGGTAGTTATTGAAGACCCAGGTAGACTTGTAAGAAGTTCCAGTCATGAACTATCGAACTGTCAAGTCCCCAGAGAAACAGTTGCCAACACCAGTCGAGGCCAGAACCATTTTCTAGGTAGAGAGAATCATTCCCAGACACCAGACGCATCCCAGAGAGACACACGGGGCATCCATGTGACGAGATCTCCAACCAGAAGCGGGGCACCAGGATGGGTCAGACAGGTCCGGAGGGCAGAGGGAGTCTGGATCACTGGCAGCTCAGGAACGACATGTGTAGCTCAACAGAGAGAAGGAAGGAAAGAGAGGGGGAGAGAGGGAAGAGAAAGAGCAGGAGAGAGAGCAGAAGAGGGGAGATAACAGTTAGGTATGGTCACAGTCATATAATGTATAATGTGAATGTATATTAACTGTAGAGTGCAAGCAGAGACTCCGGCAGGACTAACTATGACATCATAACTAAAAGGGAGAGCCAGAAGGAAACACAGACATGAGGGGGAACTGAGATGTAAAGCAACCAACAGCATCTAAACATAACAGTTCACCATAATACTCTACGTCCATGAGTCCCCCAGATCTGCTCCTTTACCTAAGGCAAATCTATTTATAAAAATGCTTGATTAAATAAATAGGTTTTTAGCCTGGACTTAAACACTGAGACTGTGTTTGAGTCCCGAACACTATTTGGAAGACTATTCCATAATTTTGGGGCTTTGTAAGAAAAATCTCTGCCCCCAGCTGTAGTTTTCATAATACGCGGTACTGACAATCAGCCTGCATCCTTTGATCGAAGTAGGCGTGGCGGATCATAAGACACTAGCAGTTCGCTCAGGTACTGTGGCGCGAGACCATTTAATGCTTTATACGTCAAGAGTAGTATTTTAAAATCAATGCAAAGTTTCACAGGGAGCCAATGCAGTGACGATAAGATAGGGGTGATGTGCTCGTATCTTCTGGTTCTAGTGAGGACTCTCGCTGCTGCATTCTGGACTAGCTGAAGCTTATTTATGCACCTAGTTGAACAACCATACAGTAAGGCATTACAATAGTCCAACCTAGAGGTGATAAAAGCATGAACTAGTTTTTCTGCATCGTTTAGTAACAGTATATTTCTTATCTTGGCAATATTTCTGAGGTGAAAGGATGCTATCCTGGTAATATTATCTACATGTGCTGTAAATGAAAGCCTAAAATCTACTGTATAATCACACCAAGGTATTTTACTGTTGCACTTGATAGAACAGGAAGGCCATTTAAAGTTTCTGTGTGATCTACAATCTTACTTCTAGCTGAACGCGGTCCTATGACTAGAACTTCTGTCTTACCTGGATTAAGCAGAAGAAAGTTAATTAGCATCCAATTTCTTATGTCCTGCACACATTGCTCAACTTTAGTAAGCTGTTTTTTCTCATCAGGTTTTGCTGAGACATATAACTGTGTATCGTCAGCATAACAATGAAAACTAATACCATGCTTACGGATTATGTTGCCCAGGGGAAGCATTTAAAGGGAAAAAAGCAGTGGGCCCAAAACTGAACCCTGTGGAACACCAAACTTCACTAGAGAACATGCAGAATAATCACCATTTAAGTCTACATACTGATAACGATGGGTCAGATAGGATCTGAGCCAGGAGAGGGCTGTACCCTTAATTCCTACTACATTTTCTAATCTGTGAAGAAGAATACTATGATCAATGGTGTCAAAAGCTGCACTGAGGTCGAGTAATACAAGCATGGTTACACCTTGATCTGAGGCCAATAGGAGGTCACTTACTACTTTAACGAGCGCTGTCTCTGTGCTGTGATGAGGCCTAAATCCTGACTGATACAGTTCATGTATGCTATTTCTATGTAGATATGAGCATAGCTGCTCCGCTACTATCTTTTCCAGAATCTTAGAGATAAAGGGGAGGTTTGATATTGGTCTGTAACTGGACAGCTGACAGGGGTCGAGGTCAGGTTTCTTAATAATCGGTTTAATAACTGCTAATTTAAAAGATTTTGGAACATATCCAATGCTGAGTGAAGAATTAATTATTCTCAACAGGGGTTCTGTTATATATCTGTTTAAGGAAATGTGTCGGTACAGGATCTAATATACAGGTTGATGAATTTGCAGAAGAGATGAGTGAAATTAGTTCATTCTCTTCAAGGGGAGTAAAGTATTCTAGGTTCCGGTCTGACATGGCTAGATTAACATCTGCATCAATAACATTGTTCGGTTTCAAAACCTCAATTTTATGCCTAATATTTACAATTTTATTAATAAAAAAGTTCATGAAGTCCTCACTATTACACAATGTTGTTGTGGAGATTTCTGCAGTGGTCTTATTTCTAGTTAATTTGACTACGGTATTAAATAAAAATCTAGGATTATTTTTGTTATTTTCTATAAGAGTGAAGAGATATGTTGATCTAGCTACACTAAGAGCTTTTCTATAGTTCAGGATGCTCTTCTTCCATGCTATTTAAAATACTAACAATTTAGTTTGATACCATTTACGTTCTGTCTGTTTTAAAGAGCGCGTGTGATCGTTACACCAGGGAGTGAGTTTCTTATCTCTAATAATTTTTCTTTTAACTGGAGCTACATTATCTAAGGTATAACAGAACGTCGACTGTAAATATTCACGTTGATCTAATCAAAGTTGTTAACTCTGGGAGATTATTGATAAAACTCTGTGTGGTATTTGATGTGAATGTACGTTTAGTACGGTAGCGCGGCGCTGAGCGTACATTATTGCTACGACACACTTGAATTGAGACAAGATAGTGATCTGATATAACTTCAGACAATGGACTTGTAAATAACTTTCTTAATCCGAAAAATATTATTAAATCTAAAGAGTGATTTAGATTTATTACTACTGTACCGTACATACAGTTTTTGAAACATAAGGTTCCTTTAAGAAAAGTAATGATACATGAATCATTGTGAGAGATGCAAATACTTAGGAGAAAACATAACAGGTCTGCATGCATATTAGGTAATGTTTCCCTATTTTTATTATTACATAATATTATATAATTTCTTGTGGAGGAACAGAAGAAAGGAAATATAGTTTTTTGGACTTGGGATCTGAATCTGCTACCTTGTATAAAAGTAAATTTTTATGTTATTGCGTTAATGATGGTATTAATGCTTTAAAACCACATGAAACATATTAGACAACTTTTTTACTATAAATCAAGTTAACTAATTTATCTGTTCCATCTCACACATTTTATTTCCTGATTTCATAAAGACATGTTATACATTAGCTTTATGTCAATTTAACTGAAATTAATCTTGGCAACATTTAGCTCGGCATTTTTGTGGCTAGACTACTGCAACACACTTTATGTTGGAATCACTCAAGCTTGTCTACATCGTCTGCAACTTGTGCAGAATGCTGAGGCTCGTACGCTGACCAATAATCATAAATATGATCACATCACAAACTTTTGATGTTTGTTTTTAATGCGATTAATGGTCTGGCACCTTCTTACTTGTGTGAGACAGTAAGCTTTTATCAACAAAGTAGAGTCTATGTTCTGCGAACCAAAACCTGCTAGTGGTCCCTCGGTCAAGGTGCAAAGGACCAGCACCTTTGCAGTGGCTGGTCCTAAACTCTGGAACACCATTCCACCTAATTTATGTACCATTATGGACCTCCCTCAGTTTAAATATTTTAATGTTTTAGTATTTAATAATTTTACGTTTAAAAATTTTTTTTTTTATCATTTTGTTTTATTAATATTTATTATTATTATTATTATTATTATTATTATTATTAATATTATTATTATTAATAATAATAATATTATCATTATTATTATTATTAGTAGTATATTTTTATTTATTTATAATTGTGTTTTTTTATTTTTATTGCCACTTTATTGTCATTTTTGGTTCAATTAAGGTTGCTGTAAAGTGCTACATAAATAAATGTTGATTTGATTTGATTTTGTTTGTTTGTTTGTTTTAAATTATCACAGTCTGTGAACAGGCTAACTCCTTATTCATTTCTCTCTGAATAATAGCTCTTGTTTAACCATGCATGAATAACAAGCTGGATTTGTTTTTTCTGTGGTTAGATCCCCGTTAGACATGCTCACCACACCAGCTTCCATGTGGTAGGGTTCTCAAAGTAAGGGTTACCCCTTGCACCACTCCATATTCCTCAAACATTTGCCTAAACATACAGATCCTATGGTTATGAAAATTAAGCAGGACAAATTGTGTGACTCGCTTCATGCCAATCCCAATGTGGGCAATGCAACCTTGGAGAATTGCAAATACTGAAAGGAGTAAGAACCATGCCAAACTAATGTGCCCTACTCCCCTAAGTCCCCTAGAGCTTGAAATGAGTCCGAAAAATGTATTAAACATGCTAAATAGCAAAGTTTTTTTTAGTAGTAGAATAGTTAATTATGGTGATAAATACTAAATGATGGAACTGATAAAATAACATAAAACAATCAGAAAATGCAATTAGAAAAATACAATTGTAAAACATAAATACAGTATTAATTTATATAGTGTACTTTCAGTATGTGTTAAATTATATAAAAATACGAGTTCCTAGCTCAAGATTTCATATTGGATAGTAGTACTATTCATTCCAGGTTTTGCAAGGTGTCCCAGGCAGCCATGGCCACATTAAGGCAACCCTGCAGGCTGGGTAAGTTCAGAGTGAAAATCTCAAAAACAAAACTTTGAGTTAGCCGAGGAATGATCATGAACGTCATTTGTAAATGAGTGACCCCTCTGTTCCTCATATTCATTTCCTAGTCAAATTTGTATCCATGGCAACCTCCCTTATTTGTGTGCTTATTCAAAATGACTCTGTATGACTTAAGTGAGCACAACCTAAAAGAGCAGGTTATTGCACATACTGTTTATAACAACAACACCTAACTCTACAACACAACATTTATTAGGATTAATGTCTTTACTTACAAGTAAAGCCTATTTAGGTTTATTTTCATGTTGATGAATGTAGTGGTTTAAGTGGATCTGAAATCGTAGCTCAGTGTTGGGTGAAGCACTTTGCTTTTAGGGAGAATCACCAGACACATGAGCTTTTACATGAACTGCATACCCATAAAATAAGGCTTGTAGAAAAAGAAAAAGCTTAAAGGACATTTTGTGTATTTGCTACTAATGCAGTCATTCTCTTCTTTTTAAAGCATTCCCCTGTTGCTAGTGCTTCCTTGTTTTGTGCATCACATGCTCAGATTTTGTCTGGGGTTAACCTCAGGTCGTCTCTGATTACTGCATGTGATGCGACTACTGCTTTGAATAAAGAAATGTGGCAAAAGCATCCTACTGAGTCCTGCTCAAAATTACAAAATACAGCACAAAAACCAGAACGAGAAAAAAAGAACTGGCACTGGCCTAAATGTGAATATTTTTTATTATCATTGGCAAGGAAGCCTGGTGAAGAGCTGCATTCAAATGGAGTTCAAGTAATGGGCTTATAATTTGTCGTTTTTGTCAAAGTAACGTTACCATAAACGTAATTAATTCCTTAATTTATGTGTTTATTATTATGCAACAATTAAAGGGTTGTGTAGTAAATATGAATTTATTAAAATAAACAGTGTTGTATAATCACCATTCCTGTAGTGCTATTTAAAAATAAATAAAATTTAAATAAATAAATAAATATATTCAGTATATATATATATATATACACTGTATATGCAGTGGTAGTTTATATTTAGTGCATTTAGAAAATTTTAATATCATGGAAATCTAATACACATTATAAATACATTCTAGATTTATCACATCATAAAATGCCTGTGGTCTTTGCTGACTGACGGCTGAACCAAAAAGTGATGGTCTGGTCTACAGAGGTTTTCCTTTTCGTGTCACCCGCTGTTTCCACCTTTAAGTTCTTTATACATCAGAAGGAAAGAAACGTCTCTGACCAATTACAATGCTGCTTGTTGGAATGTCACTTGAAAAGATACAGACTCGGTGTAAGACCTACAGTACTCATCAGATAGATTTAGTGTTGGATTAAACACCTTTATGGGCCACGAGTGGCGGAAATATGGTGTCTACTGATTGTCTTCCAGCCCAGGTCCATTAGTGGAACCTGCCCCCTTCAAAGTCCCAAACAATTAAGGTTTTACAGTATAACATTTATGCAGCGATTAAATGTTCTTTTATCTAGTTCGGTAAAATATATTTGGACGAAGCCAGATTCATTTTTTGCAAACTATGTTATTGACAAAACCATCCCAGTATGACATCACAGTGACAGAGAGTTGTTAAAAAAAGATCTCCTATTCTTTTATTATTGTGGTGACTGCCTTAAAAATTTATTTTGCCTACATTTGTTTTACTCTGAAATAACAGAAGATGAGACAGAAAACCGCCTCAAAAGCGTAACCCCACCTGAGGGAGCGGAATCAAACACAACGGATAATGAATTCGTCTACAGATACAGGAATGGAAAAGGTGGAGAAAAATTCAGTGTGATTATATAACTGACCATTGGGTTTAAATAATTCACCCACTAAAATGAAGTTACTGTTAAACCAATTCTCCAAAATGATTTGTTTATGTACGTAATGTCCGTGTTGTTTCAGGTGAAGTATGCGTGTGGTTGGAAATTGTGTTTAAAGTAACATCTGTTTCAAAAAGTTATTGGAGATGTCATAATTTAATTACAAAACAGCTAAAAATTTAAACCACCTGTTTTATAGAAAATATAGTAGGTATAGCATTCCAAATTAAGTTATGGTTGTTTTAGAAATGCTTCAGCCAGTCCAAAAAATGCTTTCTTTCCTCACCTGTTCCACTAAAGGCCATAACATGTTCCTTGCATACTTGGTTTCTTGAGCGAGGTCCAGAATCCTCCAGAATCCTAATCTTCTTTTTATTTTAAAAACAACTGATCTTCTGGCATCATTCCAGATTTTGTCTCAACATGAGTTTGAAATACATCACACAATTATGTGCATGTTTCTCTAATCCAAACGATGATTCAGCCTGTGTACAATATCTGGATATGGATAGATTCCAATACTGGAATGGATGATGATGCACTGTTTCACATTCTCACCTGTTGCTCATTTAACCTCCTCAGCTTCTATCCATTGTCTACAGAAACTAAACTAAATTGTTAGTATTTCAAACAGCATGGTAGGAGAGGATCCTGAAATCCTGAATATATATATATCACTCAGTGTATTTCTCTTATAGAAAATAAACAAAATAATCCTAGATTTTTATTTAATACCATTGAAAAATTAACTAGGAATAAGAAAAACTACAGAAATCTCCACAACAACAACATTTGTTTTGACAAAATTGTAAATATTAGTAAAAAAAAAATTCTGGCTTTGAAACCAGACAATTTAATTGGCGCAGATGCTAAATTAACCACATCACATCAGAACCTAGAATACTTTACTTCCCTTGAAGAGAATGACCTCCTTTTACTCATCTCTTCTCCAAAATCATCATGTATTAGATTCTATACCAACACATTTTCTCAAGCAGATAGTACCAGCAATAACAGAACCCCTGCTGAAAATCATTAGTTCTTCACTCAGCAGTGGGTATGTTAGATAGGCCGATATCAGGCCTGTGATGGGACAGCTGACAGGGGTAGAAGCCCTTTATCTTAAAATAAAAAATATATATATATAGTAGCGCAGCAGCTATGCTAATATCTACATAGAAATAGCATACATAAACTGTATCAGTCAGGATTTAGGCCTCATCACAGCCGTAGTATCTGAGTTAACTGCTAGTGTCTTACGATCCGCCACGCCTACTTTAATCAAAGGACGCTTGTCAGTACCGCGTATTATGAAAACTATAGCAAGGGGCAGAGCCTTTTCTTACAAAGTTTTTGAAATAGTTAATTTTCGCAACTCAGACACAGTCTCAGTGTTTAAGTCCAGGCAAAAAACCTATTTATTTAGCTAAGCATTTTTATAAATAGATTAGCCTTAGGTAAAGGAGCAGATCTGGGGGACTCATGGACGTAGAGTATTATGGTGAACTGGTATGTTTGGATGCTGTCTTCCTCACTCTCATTGATCACTCAGGTTTGTTGACGGTGAGTTGATTGGTTGCTTTACATCTCACTTCCCCCTCATGTATGTGTTTCCTTCTGGCTCCTCCCTTTTAGTTATGATGTCATAGTTAGTCCTGCCGGAGTCTCTGCTTGCACTCTATATACATTTATATATATACATTGTGTGATACTACTGTAACTGTTATCCCTTTTTTCTTCTTCTGCTCTCTCCTCTCTCTTTCTCTTCTCACCCTCTCTCTTTGCCGAGCTACATATTATCATTTGTATTTTCTTATTACATATTATCTTTGCCGAGCTACACATGTCGCTTCTGAGCTTTCAGAGATCCAGACCCCCTCTGCCCTCTGGACCTGTTCGACTCGTCCTGGTGCCCAGCTTCTGTTTGGAGATCTTGTCGCATGGATGCCCCGTGTTGTCTGCCTGGGATGACTAGGGACGGTTCCACTTTCCACAAAGACAGTCCTGGCCTCGGCTGATGCTAACAGCTGTTCTCTTAGGACATGTGACTGCAGTCGCTTGATAGTTCAAGACTGGAATATCCTACAGTCTACCTGAGCCTCCCACAACAAACTGAACTCCATTTGAACTTAAAGACATTATATTTAACGTTCAGCCTCCTAACACACAGTATGACTGCAGATCAATCCTTGCTATCAGTTATCACCCAAATGATGGTGGGTTCCCTTGAGTTTGGTTCCCATCAACGTTTCTTCCTACTATCATCTCGGGGAGTTTTTCTTTGCCACTGTCACCATCGACCTTGGCTTGCTCATCAAGGACAACGACACATTCACATTTCACACAAACTTCCATAATTTCTTTTGATTGTGTAAAGCTGCATTGTGACAATGACAATTGTTAAAAGTGCTATACAAATAAAATTTATGAAAAATTGAATTGAATTGAAAGAGTCAGCGAAAGAGTTACCTGAAAGTGTTATTGTTAACTACCACAGTCACCTTAGACTTTCCTCATTACCACAAGCATAGCAGATGGTGCTTTAGGGATATCTGGATATAACCTTCTTGGCAGGGTGAGAGTTGGGAGTTTTAGATAGTGGAACAAGCCCTGCATCTACTTCATCAAATCTCAAATTGGCATAACTGTGCATGATTTCTTTGTTTAAACACATTCGAAGAAGCCATTAAAATGGGACAGCTTTCATCCCGATATGATGATGTAATCAGCTTTTAACAATAGATGAATAGACAGACAGATAGATCCAGCTCCAAACCAACCACCTCCTGACCACCTTATCCAAACTTGTAGTGTCCCTGCTACTGAAGCCCCCCAGCACACTACCTCATAGAAGAATACACTGGCAATGACCGACATCAGCAGGAGCTTTTTACACATGTTCGCATTATACATAATATTAAAAGTTTGTTCATGTAATTTTTTTACTCCACACATACTATTATAGCTTATTTATGTGAAACTTATTATTATAAAAATAATTTAAATGCCATCTACATTTACTTATATACGCAGAGGACTGGACTGCACACAGCTACTTCGTTTGCTGCATTATACTTTCTGTATTATGTTTTATTGTATTATAAAACATAATTATATTTATTATAAAATAGTGTTACAATGACCTATGATAGAATGGTGATATGGTCTGATATGCACTTCTCTTTCCTTTCTCTCAAAGCTGCTCTAAGCTTGCACGTCCCAAAAGACGGCACTGAAAAATGTTCAGATATGCGACCACTCAGTATACATTTTGTTCTTATATGTCAAAAAACAGCTTGGATAATATTCCTATTCCCAGTAATAAAAGTAAAAGCTGTGTTTATAATGTTTTCAACATGTAAAAAGGCTTTTTTCAGTTGAGGTAACATATGAATAAGTGTTAAACCTATTAATTTATTATGAGTCAAAACATTAATATTTCACTTGTCTATGCCTACCTGGTGTTTAACATTTAATGGTCACATTATATGAAATTTTTGCCCTCTTCAGCCATGTGAAAATACCATCAGTCATAGGGGTCATAGGAAAATGTTGTAGAGGGAACAGCCCTCTTTTGGCTTAGGTCCTATTCGACTAAGCATTATGTTATTGTGTAAATGGTGACTCGAACTAAAGTTAAGTTCGGTGTTCCACAGTGTTCTGTTTAGGCCCACTGCTGTTTGCTGTATGCCTTTTCTGGGTAACATAATTCTAATCAAGGTTGTTTGATGACAAATATATATATTTAACTATAACAAAGTATAGTTATACTGTACGTCTCAGCAAAGCCAGATGAGACACACCAACTTAATAAAGTTGAGGAATGTGAGAAGGATATAAGACACTGGATGGTAATTAACTTCCTTCTGCTTCATTTTGACAAGACAGAAGTACAGAAGTTCCCCAACTTGTAATCATTCGAGTTGGGAATTCACAGATATTTCACAGATATTATGTAAAAATGTGCCTCTGGAAATTACATGATGCAGAAAAATCAGGTCATGCTTTTGTCTCCTCTAGGTCGGATTATTGTAATGCTTTACTGTCTGGATGTTCAACTAAACTAAAGTTCTCTATAGTAACATAAAAAGTGAAGCTACAAATATAAAGTCTGCTCAGTCGATCCCACTTATTATCATTTACAGACCCCCAGGGCCGTACTTCAAATTTCTCTGTGAATTTGCCTTTGAGAATAGCACTTACGTCCATACTGGACTCAATAGGAATAAATCAGTGTGTTACGGGACCCATTTTCATTCATACACATTTACAATTTATACAAACTTAAATTATTATTTTGGTTGTGTAAAGCTGCTTTAGGACAATGTTAATTGTTAAAACCACTATACAAATAAAATTGAATTGAATTGAATAGATTGACCGAAGTGGGGTAGGGGTGTGACTCTGTAAGCATCAGCCACACTTGTGTAAACATGATCCAGTGTTTTTTGTGTCCCCTAGTGAAGCAGAAATTTTGGCAAAACAGATCTTAAGTTTCAGTGATTAAAATTTCCAGTGATCCCTTAGGACGCACTGTAAATGCTGTTAATAGCAGCACTAAATTCTTTCATGGCTGTACTAGCCTTGGGGGGGGGGGGGGGGGATACATTGCTACCACAACAACACATGTTATACACATTCACCTTTTACATGTGACTGTAACAATGTGATTATTTGACTCATGTTGTATAGCACGGACATTTTAGTATGTGGCACTTTATGGAAGTTAGATGTTGTTTAGTAAACAGAGAGTTATGAACATAACGGTAGTGGTCTAAATTATTTATACATTCACTCTAGAGAAGAAATGAGAGGGAAACATGTTGGCAGCGGCGAGATTTTTTCTACCTGATGTCGAACGAATTTTGTCTTAGTGCTTAGCTGCGCAAAATAATGTGCTGGCGAAGAAACAAGCCCTGATTTCAGCTATATCTGGCTCTAACCTTGACAGATCCATTGGAAGGCAAAAAGGTAAAACACAGTGACATCAAAGATTCTCTAATCCGTGACAGGAATGTGTGCGGCATGAATAGTCCAACCCTAAGAGAGAGATTGTTGAGAAAGGAAAATTTGACTCTGCAAAAATGTGTACAGGTTTGCAGAGCTACAGCAAAACCATTGGGGGAAAAGGATGACCAATAAAAAGCTGTCATTAGTTGCAAATTTCGTGGAAAGACGCACGAAAGAGACAATTGGGAATGTCCAGCTTGTGGGAAAATATGTAGAAAAGCCAATCATTTTACAGCATTGTGCAAATCCAAACAAATGCCATCTAAAATTGAGAAATCCATGTAACAAAAAGTTGTACAGGCTGGAATTTATGGTCATTGATGGACATTCTGCAGTACCGTTACTAGGAAGCAGAACAGTCCAATCCAGCAGTATAATCTAAGAATATTCTGGTGGTGGATAATGTTATGACCAGGACAGACAGAGATCATGCGGTTGAACAATGGACAATGAAACAAATACCAAGATGGCTGTCTGGCTGGTCACAACAAGATAGAGATAGATCGGGGGAGTACCAGGTAAGCGCAGAGTGCCAGTTGCAATGATGGGACCACTAAAGGAGGAGCTGAACAATCTCTATGAACGAGATATAATCACACCAGTAGAACATAGCACTGATTGAAAAAACAGTTTTGTTTTTGTAAGGAAACCCAGTGGCAAGTTGAGAATCTGCATATATTCCAGACCATTGAGCAAAACTTTAAAAATGAGCTACTTCCCACAATTGAGTACATTTTACCCGAGCTGTCAAAAGCAAAAGTATTTACGGTCTATGATGTAAAAACAGCTTTTGGCAAGTCCAATTGGATCTGTATCTCAATACAGATCTCACCACATTTGCAACACCTTTTGGGAGATACAGGTGGCTGAGAATGCCTATGGAAATAAGCCCAGATGAGGTTTTGCGGAAGATGCTGAACGAGGCATTAAAAGGACTTTAAGGTATACACATGACCGAGAACAGGGGAATGCGAAACACCACGAAGAAAAACTGAGATTGTTCTCAGACAGATGCAGAGAGAGAAACATTAAGCTGATTGCTGACAAATTCAGACTCAGATAAAGCGAAGTGCCATACATTGGACATCTGCTCACGTCTGAAGGCCTAAAAGTACAGTAGATCCAGAGAAAGTACGGGCCATAAAAAAGATGCCAAGATCAACTGATGGGAAAGGAATTCTGGTCATGGTTAATCATCTGTTCAAGTTTTGCAGACACCTTTCTGATCACTGTGAAGTGCTCAGACAGCTGACACACAAGGACAGTTTGTGGGACTTGTCTGAGGTTCATGAACAAGCCTTTAAGAACATAAAAGACCTCATAACCAAGGCACCGGTACTATCCTACTACAGCCTTATTGAACAGCTAGTTCTACAAAGTAATGCCTCGGAAACAGGTCTTGGTGCAGTGTTATTGCAGACTGGAGAACCTGTTGCTTTTGGAAGCCATGTACTGTCACTGACTGAACTGGGTTACTGTACATCTAAATAGGAAAGGAGTTCCTAGCCAGAGTGTATGGCATGGAAAAATTCTATCAGTACACATATGGACAAAAAGGGATCATACAGTCTGACCATAAGCCTCTTGAAAGTATTCTCAAGAAGCCACTGCTGCCAAGAGCACTCAAGACACTTCAAAAGATCTTAATAAGGGGGGGCGCGCTAGAGAGCACCACATGGTGTGGACGTAAATTTAGAGTGCTCCCTCAAAGCTCCGACAAATTTGTGTTTTTTCTTTTATTTTCATCGTGAAAGCTTGCTTGCCATTATATAGTTGTGAAATGAAGAAGGCCAAACTCAAGAAAGATGATTCACCAACTTCCTCAGGCAAACAGCCGGCCGAGAAACCGTTGTCTAATGACGGCAAGGCGGGTGGCGATATTCGCGCGGCCACAGATTCAACTGTCATTCTATCGGCGATTCAGACTATGAGCAATGGTATGAATGACAGATTTAATTCGCTAGAAGCTACTTTATCTCAGCTGCAAACGACACTTTCTGCAACCACCTCGCGTACTGCTGACCTGGAGGGTGCTAAAGCTGAGCATGAAGCCCGTATTTCTGACCTGGAGGCCTCCTGTCAGGAAATTATTGCAGTTAACAAGGCCCTGCGTGCTAAATTGGACGATCTTGAGGGTCGTTCTCGACGAGCGAATATTAAGATCGTGGGGTTACCTCAGAACGTGGAGGCTGGCCGTCCAACCGAGTTTGTGGAACAACTCATCCCGAAACTCCTGGGTACTGAGAACTTTCCCGAACGGATTAAAATTGACCGTGCACATCGCACCGGGCCTTTACCATCAAAAGGAGGACGTCCCCGAATCATGATGGCAAGGATACATCATTATCCGGTCAAAGAGACGATACTGCGACTTGCCTGGCAGAATGCCCCTTTAAAATATGACGGAGTACTCATCTCCATCTTCCCGGACTTCATGGCAGAGGTACTTTCTCAACAGAGGGCGTTTGACGGAGTGAAAAAGAAGCTAAAGGGGGCCGGTATCCGATTTGGATTGCTCTTCCCCGCACGTCTTATTGTCACCCAGGACAATAAAAAGAAAATTTTTAGCTCGGTGCCGGAGGCTGAAGAATCCGTGAAGTCTATCGTGGAGCAAGACCCCTCTTGATCTGCAGTTCGGGACTGTTTCTCAGTGCTGTGACCATTGCTGAAAGACTTAATCTATTTGCTTACTGGCCTTTATAGGACGCTGTGAGTATGTTCTCATATGTAGAAAAGAAAAAAGGACATTCATAGATCGTTCACGGTCTGTTATTGGATTCCACTATATATGTAGTTATTAATGCCCTTGTTCACATGTGAAGGTTGAGACCGTCATATTTGTTGAATTAGTTTTTAAAATAGTTTTATAAACAGTTTTATATCGGGTAATAGAGTTCTAAATCCGTAGCTCAGGTACATTGAGCAATTGCTTATATGTTTTGGATGGAGGCTGCGAGGGAGCCCCTGTTTCTCTGTTTGAGGTTACTTTGATAGGTAGGTTTTTTGTTCACTCCTTATGCTGCCCAGCAGTTCCACTGTTCGTATGGTTTTTTTTTCCCAGCTTCATTTGGGGAAGCTGTTGAAAAGGGTGAAAAGGGAGGGGTGGGCGGTGTGTTTTTTCTTTATTGTGTATGTAGTGTGTTGTGTTTGTGTACCTCCTTCACCGGCTTGTATCTCTCCAAATTTTAAATGGTATATAAATATTATACATTATGATTTAGGTAATAGGTCTTTATCTAAAGTTGGCAACGTCACCCTTGCCAGCTGGAATGTTCGGGGTTTAAGTTAAGAGAGCCAAAGTTTTTTCTTATTTAAAGTCTATTGCTGCTGACATATTATTTTTACAAGAGACGCATATAAGGCACTCTGAACAAAGGCGACTGAGATGCAGCTGGATCTCTCAGGTATTCCAGTCTTCTTTCTTATCCAAGGCCAGGGGGGTAGCTATTTTAATTCGTAAATCTGTTACTTTTAAGCACATATCGACTATCAGTGATCCTAATGGTCGTTATGTGATTTCAACCCATGTCACATTGCTGAATGTGTATGGACCTAATTTCAATGATCCCACTTTTTTTTCGCAAAGTTTTTAATCTTTTGCCTACTACTGTAAACACACATCTGATAATAGGCGGCAATTTCAATTTAGTATTAGACTCTTTTTTAGACAGATTTCCTTCACGTGCTGATATATCCCTGACTAATTCTGCCATTGTTCTTAATGATCTGATGGCTTCCCTTGACCTTGTTGATATCTGGAGATTAAAATATCCAACAGACAAGCAGTACACCTTTTTTTCGCAGGTTCACAAATCATACTCTAGAATAGATTTTTTTTTTAATTGACTCTAAAATAATTTAATGTGTTAAATCAATTAAACAACATAATGGAATCATTTCTGATCATTCAGCAGTGACACTTTCCCTAGATCTGTCAGAAATTAGGCCCAGTTATAATTGACGGTTTAATCCTACCCTGCTTTTGGACTCCGGGTTCTGTGAGCATTTAACAGAGTTGCTTGCTGAGTTTCTCAAATTTAATGACACGGGTGAGGTTTCAGATTCGATATTATGGGAAACTCTAAAATCTGTCCTGAGAGGACATATTATTTCTTACGAATCCAGTCTTAAAAAACAAAGAGAGAAACGTCTCCTAGAAATTGATAATCGTCTTTCGCAGTTAGAAGATGCATACAGAGATTCTACAGATTCGGACTTACTTAATGAAATTGCTGCACTCAAATTAGAATATAACTCAATTCTTTCAAACCAAGTTAATAACATGCTGTTAAAAGTTAAACAAAAACAATTTGAACTCGGCGATAAACCAGACAAATTGCTTTCTCGCCAGCTAAGAGGGCTTCAAGCCAGTAGAGCAATTCATAAAATCAAAAACAACGAGGGTGTTTTTTTAACAAATCCCACTGAAATCAACAAAACATTTAAAGAATTTTACAAAGAATTATACAAGTCGAAGGGCTGCTCTGACCCCTCAGCATTAAGTAATTTTCTTCATTCAATACATCTTCCAAAGTTAGGGTGTGCAGAGCGGACAGCTTTGAATGCTGTTGCTATTAAATCTTTCCCAGGTGGGAAGGCACCCGGCCCAGATGGGTTCGATATTGAATTTTATAAAAGATTTGCACAGACACTCTCCCCTTTGCTGTTGAGAATGTTTAACCACTCATCTGGTAAACATCACCTTCCCCAGTCCTTGTATGAGGCAAATATCTCCTTAATTTTAAAAAAAGGTAAAGAAGAAACAAATCCATCATCATATCGACCCATATCTCTTTTGAACTCTGATGTTAAAATCTTCAACAAGATTCTTAATACTCACTCTGAGAGATTTATATATATATATATAGACAAAGATTTTCCTACTTTTTCTCAACTAAAAGAGAAATTCGACTTTCCTGCTTCGCATTTCTTTAGATACCTACAAATTAGAAATTATGTTCGTTCCACTATGCCGAACTTTAAAACTCTACAAGCTGATAATGAACTACACAAACTACTTACTTGCGTTCCCAATAACCCAAAGTTAGTCACAAAATTTTTAGATTTTTTTACAAGTCAGTTAGACGTCTCTACTAACCATCTGAAAAACGATTGGGAAAAGGAACTGGATATTCATGTTTCTGAGGAAGACTGGGGAAAGTGTCTTAAAAATATATACAGCTGCTCTATTATTGCTAGGCACCAACTTATTCAGTACAAGGTGTTGCATAGACTGCACTACTCTAGGGTTAAACTTCACACTTTTTACCCCACTATTTCCTCTCTTTGCAATAAGTGCGAATCTGCTGAGGGTTCGCTTGGTCATCTTTTTTGGACATGCCCCAAAATCAGTGAATTCTGGTCAGAAGTTTTTCAATTTCTTTCAGGATTTTATGCTTGTGAACTTCCCTTAGACCCTGCAACTGCTCTTTTTGGCTGGTCAGTCTCCTTGCAGCATCTTAACAATGCTTTCCGAGTGCCTATACAGTATCGTATGATGATCACAAAAAAAATCTATTCTCTGCATGTGGAAGAATAAGTCAAGGCCACTATTCAAGATTTGGTTGTCTGAATTTTTTTCCACCCTTCATGTAGAGAGGCTTAGATATAGTATGTCTGGAAATATAGATCAATTTGAAGTTTCTTGGCGGCCTCTTTTCAACTACCTGTTAAAAATCTCAGATAATCGCGAAACTACTTGAAACCTTGTAATCGTAGTGTCGGTTTTAATACACCATTTCTTTTTGTTCGTTCTCTGTTTTTATTTTTATTTATTTGTTACGGAATTACCTAATCCCATATGTGTTATTTTATAGTTTTGAAATCCCCAGTATTGTTGTAGAATGTAGAAAATAAATCACTAAACAAAAACAAAGAAATTTGCAAGTGACCCCAAACTTTTGAACGGTAGTGTATGTTCTCGAGATGCACTGAGCCAAGCGTATCTGGAGGACACCGAACAGGAAGGATCTGTGGAAAAAGAGATCGAAAGTGTGAACATGATTCAGTATCTCCCAAGATCTGAAGAAGAACTAAATGTGATCAAAAGTAGAACAGCAAAAGATGACACACTTTAGACATTAATAAAGGCATTAAGAGAAGGATGGCCAACAAACAAAGAAATCTACAGAGTGAAATAGATCACTACTATTCAATCCAAGATGAACTGTCTGTACAGGATGATATTGTGTTTAAAGATGAAAGAGCCGTGATACCAGATGTTCTCAGAAGTGACATTGTACAAGTAGTTCACTCAGCACACCTTGGTGTTGAACGATGTTTGAGGAGAGAAAGGGAATGCCTTTATTGGCCCGGAATGAATGCACAGATAAAAAGATACATTAGGAAGTGTGATCTGTGTAGAGTGCTGGAAGTAAAACAACAGAAAGAATCACTCTGACCACATGAACACAAGTGGGCACAGACCTGTTTGTTTTTAATACTCATGACTCTCTGATCACTGTGGATCTATATATTTTTCAAATTCCCGGAAAGTGGATTAATTCCAAAACACAAAGTGTCTAACAAGTGATTAACAAGCTGAAAGCCCATTTTGCCAGCCAATGTACTGTATACCTTACATGTGATAATCGCCCACAATATACGTCAACCAAATTCCAATGGATCAGTTGACGGTTGACTCAAGCACACTGGCCACTGGTCACAAAACAAGAAGAATGTGCTTAGAACACCAGATCAAACGATCACTGTACTCAGCCAAATAGTGACGTTTGACGTTTGGATTAGTGTCAGACTACAGTATTTAAAGGACTATGTTACTTAAGTTAATGTTTTAGCCTGCTCAGACTGTTGATGTGTTCATGTGTGAAGATATAGTGTGAAGTGGCACTAGTTGAAAGAAGAAGAAAAAAACGTAGGCTGTAACCATGTGATTATTTGACTCATGTTGTATGTGGCACTTTATGGAAGTTAGTTATGAACATACTGTAATTGTAGTGGGCTGAGTTATTCATACATTCACTCAGAATTTACTCCAGAAAGAACAAGAGTGAAACAATGACCATACCTACTGTACCTGCTCGCTCTCTCTCTCTCTCTCTCTCTCTCTGTTGCATGCTGTGAGTTACACTGTAAACCTGAAAGTTGGCAAAACTCAAAATATTTGAAGTAATCAGTTACATCAAATTTTTTGAGTAATGATGTTTTTAATTTAAATAAACAGAACTACCAGTTTTTGAGTTTGTTGTACTCATTCATATTTGCATTAATAAGTAGCCTAACTCATACTATTTAATAGTAATTATAATTTTTTTTAGTTGTTGCAAATGAAAGAAATTGTTGTTGGTCTTTCGCCTGCTCCCGGCAATTGGACGCCACAGTGGACCATCCAGTCCGCACACAAGTTTGGCACAGGTTTTACACCAGATGCCCTGCCTGACACAACCTTCCCACTTTATGGTCTGGGCTTGGGACAGGCTGTTCATTCAGGGAATCGAACCCAGGCCTTTCCATGCATTAGGGTTTACAGTGTACATTTGGCCTTTTTGGAGGGTGAGACCCTGTGAGGGCAGGATATCTATTCACAACATTTTTTTTCCTTCTGTGACTTAGTGAGTAGTTTGTACTGGCTTGAGTTGTATCTCGAAGTGGAGATGGTGTCTCATAAGGATAAAAACATTAGCTGTGTACCTGAAGAGAATTGCATGGTGGAGGACGTTCTCATGGTGATGTGGAGAAAAATGGCTATAAAAACATGACTTTTGCTGCCTATAGCCTACAAATAAAGCACTAGTGGTCTTTTTAAAAAAGAGAAACATCTTGCTAATCACTGGCTAGTAAGAGACGTTGTTATAAAGGATATGATGGTCCACTGTTCACTGCTGTTTATTCCCATTTATGAAAAAAAATCACAATCTCAAAATGTCCACAGTTTCTCCCCAAAAAAGCACCGGAGCCTAAGCTCTTGCGCTTCTGAAAACGTGCTCACGATATGCCGCACAAATGGCTGGCATGTACTCACAGGGGACAGAGAAAAGGAATCGTTAATGGCGGTACTGAAGAGGGTGGGGCAGCCAGTGAAGCGACTGATTGGGAGGAGCTCATTCCAGGGTGCTGTGGTGAGTCACGCGGGAGAATCTCTACACCTCGCTCTCAACCCAAGCAGGAGTTTCCCCTTGAGCGAAACAAAAAAGGGCAGCCTGTATGGAGAAAGTTATAACTACCACGAGTAGTGAGATAACGCAGAGTGATAAAAATATGTTCCAGGCAAAATATGAAGATGTTTTTTTTTTTTTAATAATGCAGATGAAAATGTGTTAATGAAAATTACCCAGTGATAGCACGAGAACCTGCTGCTGACCATAAAGCTGTGTTGTATGGGTCTTTAGATACCCCAGTCCCTGTACCCCTTAGATAAAGTAAATGATTTCCTGGATGTGACATTTGGAGACACATGGTCATGAACGATTTTTTGCTGAAGAAGATGTTGAAGTTAATGAAATCAGTGGGACAGCATAAGTAAAGTGTTGGCAAACAGAAAGACGCACGTTACAATGCTGGAAATAATAAAAAAGAAACAAATGTTCTGTGCAAAAAAATCATCCATCACGGGGTCACTCTCCAGAGAAAGTGACCACTCTTTCCTCCTTTATCTGCTCTCCTTTTTGTTCTTCCTTTTCCACTTTAATGCTAGGAGTAGGCTCTCTTAACACCACCAGAGGGAGGAATAGACATAAATGTGCACTAGTGACAGAGGTTATACAGCAAAAAAGATTTTATATTCTATTTTTCTGATGAAGTTAAATGGGCTATTGTGGGAGGGGCAGCATGCTCTTAATCATGCTCTAATCTATTCCCTACTACTATTGGGGTACACCGGTCTGCCATTTGTGGAGAATTCTTCATCCAATTCAGCAGAATTTTATTTCTATAACACTTTTAAGGCTCCCAGCAAACCTCAATGAAACCCACTAAAACATGGGGAGGAGCTCCACATGTTCAACCTTCTTCAATCCAGTAGTATACACTATCACATGTGTATACACCTAAGATGCTGCTTTGAACTTTTTAGATTAGTTTTAAATTAATTTATGTACAGTAAAGTGCTATAAATTATATATTTCATGAAAAAGACTTTTAAAACTTTAATTTATGATCTAGTGCTTGTTAGCCAACTGGCACTGCCAAAGGATATGGTAAGCAATGTAAGGCATGTCCTGAAAAATCAACAATTATTCTGAAGACAAACCTTTTGCAAAACGAAATCTGTGCTCTCTATAATGTACATTTAGCTTTGATTATCTGGCCCTTGGGGATGAATTCTTGATGCACAATGCCACGAAAAGACAATCAGCTTGCGCTTGGTCGAGCTGCAGACCTGCCTTGCCTTTGTAGGTTCCACCGTGAAGACTGTTGCTTTGTCTCAGTGTAGCACCCATACCGTACACCCATGTTTTGTAACTGGTAACACGGTAATATGCGGCACACTGACAGTTCTTGGCAGACTTCAATGGGATGTTCCTTCTGCTCCTGGTTCTGCAGTCTGGGGAGGAACTTGGCAGCAACACGGTGCATCTTCAAATCACATCTTTTGAAACAGGATTGCCTGGATTTTCCATACAAGTCGCTCAGTGGTTTAACATATAACTTGCTGACGTGGTAACACAGGTGGTCGGAATAGTACCAGTTGCACAGTCCCCCATGTACACAGGATGATGTCTTTTGGCACACTGACTTATGAAGGTCTGTGCTCCCTGTGACTGTGCGTGCTGCCTTACGCTGCCATCTATTGACGTGTTACAAAACATTGAATCGAAACTTTTTGATACCACCTCCTATAAGTAGAATGATTTATACCTGGTAGTATTTTGGCTCACAGTTGATCAGGTTCACAGATTTTTCCACAATCTACAGTAGGCCTACTAGATAAAAATCTGCATAATTTCCAACAGATTATCTAATGGAATACAAGTATTTTTATTGACCCACAGTCTTGCCATGAACAAAAAGCAAAAATCATCTCACATTGGTACAGTATTTCTTAACAGATAAGTATTATTATAGTTAAATCAGTATTATATTAATGTTAAATCAGATGAGATAATGGTAATGTAAGTCATAAATATCATGTACTAATAGTGTAACAAAGTATTCCTTTAATGTAATAAATCATTTCTAGTTCATAAATTACATTATGCATTAAATACACCTCAAGAAATCAGTTTGACTCAGGTCAAGTCAGAAATGTCACTTGCGCGTGAACCGAAACGTTTCTGTGTTGCTTGATGGTGGATTTGAACAGCAGGCTGCCGTGGATATGTTGTAACCATCTGTAAATAGCATATTTAAAAAAAAAAAAATTATTTGCAAGAACAGGCTGTGTGTAAGGCATTAGGAATATAGAACAAGCAACTTGAGATAGATTTGTAATGAAAGATATTGTTCAAAACGTGAAATAGACACGGTAATCTGCCTAGAACAATAAGAGTATTATTTGTGTATGGATGTTACTTACATCTCCTTGGGAAATTGTGATAGAAACCCTCCGGCTTAGAAGATGGTGGTCCTCCAAAGGCGCTCTGAAATGTAAAGATAGTTCTCAAGTTGCTCAGGTTATGTAACTCATAGGTTTCGTAATTAAGAAATTATGTTAAATTCTTAAAAAAAAAAATTAGTGCAGTTTTAACATGTTAGCTGTCAGATAAAAGGCCTCAAAAACTGGAGTGAACTTGGTGTGAATGTGTCTTTACCCCAGTGACGTTAGAGCCAATGTTTCGCTGCGTCCATCTCCTTAGGAGCATGCCGAAAATCTACAAAAACAACAACAAAATGTAGTCATTCAGTGTCATTTCCAGAAACTGCCATGAACATTTACAGTATTTATTTATTTATTTATTTATTTATTTGTGTGTCATGAATCTTAAGTATTCTTTGCTTTAAGTTCTGCAGGAACCCTGAAAGAGTGTTTCTGTAACATTAAATAGAACCTTTTTTTGATACCATGAAGCCTTAAAAAACCTTTTATGTAAAGAGTGTAAAGAGTTTAAATAAAAAAAATAGTTCAATGTCTTTTTGGTTCTTCAAGGTACACTAAACTTAAAAATCCACACTGACAGTGATCCAATTTAGCCAAGAATCAGATCATTTCTATAAGTCAGGTGCTTTTTGCTGAGAATTAGTCAGCACACAACCTAAGGATGTGAAAGTACGAACCTTTTTGTCCAGTAGCGTTCCAAAAACTAAAATAAAGAAACCCTTTGAAGACATAAAAGTAACAAATAACACAGAGTTATTGTATTGTTCATTTAGATAATACGCAGTGACATACACATGGATATCATGCGACATCATTTTAAAGATAAAAGTAAGACTAATGTAAAACAATTTATTGTCATCCTGATTATTATCACTTTTCTGTCATTTGTATTTAATTGCAAATATGTGTTCCTCCCTAAGTAGCATCACATTTCCAAAGCTACAGTAAGTTACATTGTCAGTGCTGTGAATTCATCATTAACTGAATTAATTAAATTAATATTTTTCACTTAACAGCTAGCCTGCTGTGCCTAATAAATTGCAGTGTTCATTTCTCTTTAGAATAAAAGTGTATAAAAATGATATTGGTACCTGTAGTGAATTAAGGACGGCAAACACCACATGAATACCAAATGCTGATGACACCATGGTTCCAATTCCAAATCCCCAAGTTAGACCAAAGAGTGGTGTTAAAATGCCCACACACCTGGCAATGATTACTATGGCATGCTTCTCATCTCGCTGACCAGCTGTTCTAAATCCACTCTTCAGTATCATATATACAATCACAATCAGCACCAGGAGATTTATAGCCACTATGACCAGGACTGGAATCACAAATGCCAACATAGCTTTAGTTTGATACCAGTTGAGCCAGCAAACATTTTCTTTTTGAATGTATCCATTGTTCCCTGCTGTCACTGCCACAGTAACAACAACTATAATTAATGGGCCTCCGTAGCCAACTGTGAAGGCTATGGCTATCATCATGGCCCTGGACAATCTGGAGAAGACTATAAAGGTGCGGTAGAGAAGCAAAAGGGCCGACAGAAGCAACCAGAAGAAGAGTGCAAGGTAAAAGAAGTGCATAAAGAACGTCGCTGTACTGCAGGGACCCACTGGTGTCAGCTGCCCTGTTTTTCCAAATGCTGCTCCAATTATAAAACATATATCCGCAATCAGAAGGGACAGAGCGATGTTGGTGATGGAGACGTGGCGCATGAACGATGTATCATTTTTTGTCACTGATTTCCAGATAAGGCTTTCAATAAGGAGGCACAAAACCAAGCTGCCCATCGAAATGCCTACACCAATGTACGTTATATATGCCAGTGTTTTGTCATCTGGGACAAATGGGGACATGAGGATGGAAAAGGAGGTTGTGTGGTTGCACCGGCATGTTAACTTTTTACTTGAATCACTTGGCTTCAGTTCACATCCAGTAGAGTCCCATGCACCCATTCCATTTAAAAGGTCAAAGTTCCAAAAGACACAGTGTGGATTTCCTAATGTCTTATTTTTAACCTCCAAAAAAAGAGAGACATTGCTTATTGTTGACTGTCCATCAATTACTACTATATCCCCATTGATGCTGGATTGAGTTTGACTGCTGTCAATGTTGGGTGCACTTCGAACAGGTAACACACTGCTTAGTGCTGAGAAAATAATAACAGTGACTGGGAACGGTGTGCCAGTCCCCGGAAGGTCTATTTGTGTTGTGGAACTTGTGTTAAACATTTCAAAGATTAAGTTGTTTAGATTCCTCACTAGCTGGATATTTGGTGTTGTTATGGAAAAATTATCCCTCGACAAACTGCTTCCAATACTTTCGATTGATTGAAGAAGCACAGAGCTTGCATTCATGTTTGCACTGTCATTGTGAAAACTCATCCATGTTGCTTGGGCGTTCTCAGAAGTAATAACGTCTACAGTTTTGAGGAAATCCTGAAAAAAGAGATTTGATGGTAAGAGAAGACATACAGTATTTGTCTTTACTATGATTACCAGCAAAAAAATAAAACTCTCACTATGATTGTGTGAGATCTCCTGTACAACAGCATATTTTATTGATTTATTTTTGCATGAGATGCTGTATGAATTCATTTAATTATCTTTAATCACATGGTCAATTAAAAGTATGTATAGTGTTAAAATTAGTGCTGTCAATCGATAAAAAAAAATTAACTAATTAATCGCACAATTTTTTGCAATTAATCGCGATTAATCATAATTAAAAGACTGAAACTTTTTGGATATGTAAATGTAAATAATTAATGTAAACTCAAGACAATTAAACTATTTAAATTCAAATATGATTGTTTATTGAAATTTTTGTTCTTCAAACACAGATTTTCTCATGTAAACAACATACCTGCAATAAACCATCAATATTCTCCAAATTAACTGTTGGCTTGAAAGCCATATTTATTACAGAAATAAAAACACAGGTATGTGCCATTTGTGTCATTTGAATTTCAAAACAATCAATGCAATTTACATTGACGAGGCCCTGTAGAGATTGTTTCGGTGGGGTGTTTTGCTTTTAAGTGATATGTCAAAGACGAATTACTTCTGTGGTATTTAAATTCGGCTTTGCAAAATGTACAGATTACTTTTGTTTTATCCACAGAACCATCCGGCAGAGTTTTATACTGAAACTTTCCGTCTAAAAGTCCTTCCTTGGTCTTATCCATACTTCTTTGCACGTTGAACACACGTCGGCCACAACAGGAAATAAAAAAAACTGCAACCGCGTTAATTGCGTTAAATTTTTTTAATGCGTTAAATATTTCAAATTAATCGCATGCGTTAACGCACTAATTTTGACAGCACTAGTTAAAATACATTAAAATGTATACGTACCGTCATCGTGACCTTGTCTACAGTAAATGATTGTGATTTCGAAATAGCAGCAAGTGTGCTGAGCAAATCAACAACTTTCAAGAGATTCACAGGGACCGTAGTTATAGTCTCAGCGTTCTGTACTGCAATGGAACTGAGATTAGCAGTAAACTGTGGCACTGCTCCTGCAGTTAAATACTGGGGGTATAAAAAAAAATAATAAATGATGTGAGATTTTAATCAGCTGATCGCAATCTGTTTATCTTTAACCGGAATTCAAAGTATTTATATATACTTCAATGTTATCTTCCAGGTTCTGGATGACACGAAGGGTGCAGTTTTTAAACCTTATGCTCCACTGTCCTGTTTTATTACATACTGCCCACTGAATGCCAATCTCATCTCCATTACATTGTGCAAATGTTGTCTGATTTACATTCCCAGAGCCGAAGGTACTGTCAGAGCAGTCGAATGCTAAGAGAGAAGAAATAATTGTATACAATTTACATGTGGGTTTTAACAGAAGCTTTAACTATCCAAGCTTAGGTCAGCAGAATCCCATTACAGTCTGAGAAACACTTATAAATGCAATTCAATTTACAAATCAACCCCAAATGGAGCCGTCACAGAAAACCCCAAGCCTCGACAGTTATACAGGCAACTCCCTACTGTATTTATAATATTTGTCATGATCCTCGTCTCATTTTGTCCATATTCCTTACCTGTACTTACCTTACGTTAGTTAGTTATTAGTAGTTTAAAAAAAAAATCTAGATATAATTTAAAATAATTATAAAAATGTTATTAAGCTTAAAGGCTTTGTCACTCAACTAACATGAAAAACCATTGCATATTTGTAGTGCCGTGATCCAGTTAAACTGAAAATGATTTAATGATAAGAGACTCTAAACATTTAAACTAATATTTGATTGGAATGAGAAGCCTCTGTAAGATTTACGATATGAAACCACAGAGAAGTAACCTGATAACTCACCTTTTTGGGTTATGTTTATCGCTATGCTTTTGGAGCTGTAATTAAACACACTCAGGCTTTTTTCCGAAAGCTGACATGTGAAAATGATTTGTTGGTCACCAGCCTGACAATCCTGTTTCAGGACAGTGTAATTATGCACGATGCAGCCGGACACTGTACCTGTGACACAGAATACTGAATTTAATTGAGGTGAATTAAATAGGCCTAATTATTGGCCAAAAGACAGGTTAATAAATGCAATGTACATGTTTTATTTTTAAGGAGAGTGTCAGTAGTATTTAGAGCAAACATGATCTGCAACATATAAACATTTAACAATTTCTGCGAAAAATATTGATTTGGTGAACTGCATGACCGACCTGTAGATGTCAGTGGAGACCCGGAGCCCTTGGTCCACTCTATTGTATAGCTGCTGTAAGCACAGCACTGTAGTAGTATGGACAAATTGTCACATTTGAAGACTTTATTAGGATCCACTTGTATGTTGGGAAAAGGCTGAATCACTATGTTTTGCCACTGGATAAATGTAAGTGAGTTGTTTTCAGTTAGGCATTTATATGTACCTGAAGCACAAGATCACACGATGTTAGGTTACAGAATCAGGCCATTACTGCTTTCAAATCTCAGTCGTAAGGAAACTTTCACAATATGACAGATGTTTAAAGATATTTAGACTCACCACTGTCGACTGCAGAGGCATGTATTACTATCAGAGTCCGGTTGTTATTAAGGATGATGTATTTAGCAGGATTTAGAGCAGGATCAAGTCCATTCACACGCCATTGAATGGTTCCCATTACACCAGTTGAAAGACCACAGTTTAACTGCACATCTTGCAGAGGATATAATGTGCCCCAGTTTTGGGCTAGATTATACTCATCTGAAAGATCAGAATATTAAGAATAATATAACAAGCCCTACAGTATTAAGGGCAGTTCCAGTATTATGAACGTGACATTGAACCTCATTTCACTGAAGAAAAAGCCTCAAGCACGGACAAGCTTCAATTAATTAATTTGGCTTACTTTTAATGTAATCTCTTAAGCAAAAAGCCCCAAAATTCCCCAAATCCCTATAATTATTTATATTCTAAAAACATACAGCATTTTAGTAGTGTTATGGCATTGAGCGTGAATTTATAAAAAGTTTATCAACACTACAGAAAGTGTTGTAGGGACTTGAAAGAGACTTGAATAAACACACAAAGTCTAGACTTTAAAAAATGTTAGTCATTCTGCAAGAACAGTTTTGCAATAAATGATTTAATTTTCAATTGTGGATGTGACATATATATGAGGATCAGCTCTTTAAAAACTGTATAAAGAACACACTACAATGGTGAATTTACCATGAAACATTTAAAACTAACTAACATGAAACATAGAAAAACTAACAATAGAAATAATAATAACATTTTTTAAATCAATTAGTGCTAACATTTTTTGGTCCGTTCCTCTTTTTCTTTTTCTTCTCTTTTTCTTTATCGTTTTCATTATGTTTGGGAAAAAAAAGAAAGCAATGGAATGTGATACAGTCAGTGAACAAGTACGGAGATAATGCACTTACCACTTAAAGCAAAAGAATTTGTTTCAACATTAAATCCATTGCTGGTAAGTATTTGAGACAGCGCTCTGTTTGCAGATTTAAAATCGAGTTGGTTTGAGGTTGTGTTAATTGTAAAGTCTACAATTACGCTGCCAGGCCTAACACACAAACACACGCAAAAACAGGTAAAACAATATCCCAAGAACGTACCAATTTAACCTAAGACACGAAGCTTCAGCAGTGATGCAGTTTACCTGAACCTTAAAACTCTCACAGAGCCAGGTATGTAGCCTGCCATGCCTCGGTAACTCTGATCAATCTAAAGAGAGTAAAATAGCACAGTGTCCTACAGAGTCTATATAGTCAGGGGTGCAAAAGAACTTAATCTATTCTACCACAAATGATTGTTTCATTCTTCATTAATTTAATTATTTATTTAAAAATTCTGACATACTTACTGCACTCTCAAATGTGGTCTTATATATGTTGTATTTCCCACTTATTTGGTTGGTAAGTGCAACGTCAAACGTTTCATTTAACGTCAATGACATACTTATTTGGATCCCTAACAAAAAAAGAAAAAAGAAATTAATTTGTATGCAGTTCTGTACAATAGTTGAAAGCACCTAATTTTCGTACAGATTTTGCCACAGATGTTTAACATCTCTGCCCAAACGTAACATTAAATAAATAAATAAATAAATAAATAAGGACATAGGGAAAGAAGTATATGAGACATATTTTCCCGCTCAGTAAAACCGAGCTCAAACAAGTCCCCTTTCTAGAAACTTCTTTAATGTAAAGAAAAAGTTCCATTTCCTTATTTTTGAAGCCATCTTTGCTTATTGCATTTTTTTGCACAGAGTACTGTATACTGTATGTGCATATAATATATATAAATATATATAAAATTAAATTACATTACATTGGCTGATTGGTGTACTGTATATTGCAGTACATGATATAATACTGCCAACTACAGGTCTATATAGGCAAGTATACGAATACTGCTTACTAAACTCCAAGTATCTAACTTTAATTCTGTGCAAAAGCCTTGTTTACAAAAGTCTAAGGACACATTATTATCAAACGTTCAACAATACAGAGAACAAAAGACAGTAATATCATCTAAAATACTTTACCTTTAGGTGGTGCTGAACTTGGACATGCGCTTCCATCTGTGAGTGAAAAGTTCAAGTTTAGTTAGGGAAATACTTTAACTGTTCAGTAATGATGTTTAATTCATCCAGTAGACAGACCCTTCCTATACTACAGTATATGTAGAAAAGAAAAAAAAACTTTGAGATAAAATAATTTTTAATTAAAAATGATGGTCATTAAGGACATCTATTTTCATTGTGTTAATTCAACTGCATACTATTTGTACTATAATTATCATAACATTACTAAACTGACTACATTTTAAGATGTATAAATAACTTTCTATAATAAATCTTTATCAGAATAATAATGATTAAAATGTTAAAAAGCTAAAAGTTAATTCACATCCAGTAAATATATATATATTGTACTGTACTGTATATAGAACACTGCTCAGTTCATTGTTTTAAAAAAATAAAGATATCAGAAACACTCTGTATTTAACAAACTGTATGTGTGTGCTCTCTCTGTCCATAGACACTCAGACACGTGCAGCAGATTTAGTATGCGACACGAACTAATTGTGGCTCTCATAAACCCTAAGCCTTTTAGTATTTGCATGCAATCTCCAGACAGCTGGACTTTTTCTAAGCAAGTGCACAGTTTCTACATGTACCTACTTGATATGTCATTCAGTGCCGGACAGAACTGTCCATCATTTGGAAAACCATTAATGCAGGAACATGAGGATGCGGTGGAGCCATCACATTGCCCATATTTCATGCACTTGTCACATGGCCAAAAATACTGATCTTGACACATGCACTGGTATCCAGTATTATTTACTTGGCAGACTGAAAAAATACAAAACAATCAATTAATTCAATTAACAGTGGTATTTTTAAAAAAAAAAAGGAAATTATGTAAAATAATTTTTAATACATCAGTAGTGTTATAGTGTAATTGTTGTTTATTCATTATTATCAGGGTTTGTAACACAAGACATTATATAATCCAGGATAAAATTTTAAACACCCCGTGTTATACTGTAACTCTGTAAGGAAGCTGTAGAACATCATCCCATGGATAGTATAATTTTCACATTTTTCTTTAAGTAACACACACTCCTAAGTAAATCACACTGTGTACTGTATACAGTCAGGTTAGGTTCCTTCCCCAGTTGTGTGTATTGTCTATAAAATACACTGAATTATAAACTTACCAGTTGTTAGATTCACAGAATAGATTAGCGTGGAGTTGTCTAGCTGAAGATTGGAGAATGATTTGAGTTGCTGTATCAAAATCACCTCAGAAACATTTATCTCCACCACCACGAGGTATTCTAGAGCATATGGACTAGCTGGAAAGACAATAAAACACAGTATGAAAAACAAAAAGTATACTGAGTTTTATACCTCATTTCAGCGAGATTAACTGACTGCATTGTTTGCATGTGTGAGTGGGTGGGATATATTACACAGCAAGTGTACACTCACTCACTCGTCTTCTATACCGCTTTATCCTGTGTTCAGGGTCGCGGGGACCTGGAGTGTATCCCAGGAGACTTAGGGCACGAGGTGGGGTACACCCTGGACAGAGTGTCAATCCATCGCAGGGCACACACATATACACACTCACACACTCATTCACACACTACGGGCAATTTGGGGACGCCAATTAGCCTAACCTGCATATCTTTGGACTGTGGGAGGAAACTAGAGTTCCCGGAGGAAACCCACCAAGCACGGGGAGAACATGCAAACTCCATGCACACAGAGACGGGAATCGAGCCTGGCCGGGAATCAGGGAGGTGCAAGGCGACAGTGCTAACCACTACACCACCGTGCCACCTAGCAAGTCTACAGTCAGTTACTAAATGATGTGTTGGAAGTAGGAAAAATTGACAAGCGTAAGGATCTGAGTCAATTTCACATGTGCCACACTGTGATGTCTACACAACTGGGTCTCCTAAACAGCAGGTCTTGTGTGGATTTCCTAAGATACAGCAGGTTAATACTTACTAAAAGTGGTTCAGGAAAAGACAAATGGTGTAGGAATCTGCTCCGAGGGTCATGTACAATGTCTGGAAGTGTAGAGTGTCTGAATGATGGCAACTGGATAGTTGAAAATTATGGAATAGTCTTCCAAATAGTGTTCGGGACACAGACACAGTCTCAGTGTTTAAGTCCAGGCTAAAAACCTATTTATTTAGCCGAGCATTTTTATAAATAGATTTGCCATAGGTAAAGGAGCAGATCTGGGGGACTCATGGACGTAGAGTATTATGGTGAACTGGTATGTTTGGATGCTGTCTTCCTCACTCTCATTGATCACTCAGGTTTGCTGACGGTGAGGTGATTGTTTGCTTTACATCTCAGTTCCCCCTCATGTCTGTGTTTCCTTCTGGCTCTCCCTTTTAGTTATGATGTCATAGTTAGTCCTGCCGGAGTCTCTGCTTGCACTCTACAGTTAATATACATTCACATTATACATTGTGTGACTGTGACCATACCTAACTGCCATCTCTCCTCTTCTTCTCTTTCCCCCCCTCTTTCTTTTTCCTCTCTCCCCCTGTCTCCCCCTTTCACTCTTTCTCTCTCTCTCTCTGTCGAGCTACACATGTCGTTCCTGAGCTGCCAGTGATCCAGACTCCCTCTGCCCTCCGGACCTGTCTGACCCATCCTGGTGCCCCGCTTCTGGCTGAAGATCTCGTCACATGGATGCCCCGTGTGTCTCTCTGGGATGCGTCTGGTGTCTGGGGATGATTCTCTCTACCTAGAAGATGGTTCTGGCCTCGACTGGTGTTGGCAACTGTTTCTCTGGGGACTTGATAGTTCGATAGTTCATGACTGGAACTTCTTACAAGTCTACCTGGGTCTTCAATAACTACCTGGACTCCATATTAACATCAATTAACATCAGCTATTATAGCTGAACTGCCTCCCACCCTACACACTGTAATAATGCAGATCATTTACTGCTTTCTGTTTCACCCAAATGAGGATGGGTTCCCTGTTGAGTCTGGTTCCTCTCAAGGTTTCTTCCTATTACCATCTCAGGGAGTTTTTCCTTGCCACTGTCGCCCTCGGCTTGCTCACCAGGGACAAACTGACCATTTTGATTCATACACATTCACATTTCATACAAACTTAAATAATTCTTTTGTCTGTGTAAAGCTGCTTTGCGGCAATGAAACATTGCTAAAAGCTCTATACAAATAAAATTGAATTGAATTGAATTGAAATGTTTAATAACTCATAATATCAGCTTCTTAAGTCTGAGAAAGACTGGTTAGGAATCCCAGTTGAAGTGGCCTGTTAGGTGGACAGTAAGAGTAGGCAAGAGTATGGGAAGAGTTGCAGAATGTGACAGCGACAACTACAATCAGTAGCAGTCTTAATCTTCCTGGATGGATGAATGGGCGCCCATTTAACAAACAAGCAGCTTAATGCTATCGCTAGTGAGAGATCCTGCTGGACGTCCATGCTTCTATTCACTGGGAGAGCGGTGATGAGTTTATTGGTCCTCAGAACCACCCTGAGTGTCTTCTGGAACAGAGAAACTCATCCCAACATAACCCTGACACCTACTAGCAGGATTTCCTCACAGTAGGCAAGAAGGAAAAAAAGATTGTTTTGAGAGCATGGTGTTTATGGTGAACACTGCCCCATGCATCACTACGTGAGCTTGTTGAAAAACAGTGCATAATCTTATTTTGCAGGTTAGCTTATTGATAAGGATGTGATGAGTAATTAATGAGTAATTTAACAAATTATTTTTACAGAATATAATTATCTGTAATTAATAGCTAAAAAATAAAAATATATATTTTGCTTACATTGTCGTTTTGGTCTCAAGTGACTGAGTTGCCCATCTTTAGAACTGACCTGAGAATGAAAAAAAATATATCAATGTTATATATATAGCAATTATAGAAAAGCTCTTTTAATGCAACAAAAACAGCAATAATAATAAAGTAATGATAATAATAATAATAATAATAATAATAATAATAAGTGTGGTGAGCCGTATAAAATATTGTAGGCCTAATCCAATAAAACACAATTAAATGCAAATCTACAAATCATGATGAACAAGATGTTTCTTGCCAAACAAAAGCTTGGAGCCAGTTCAGGACTGTACGGGGGACTCCTAGCTAAGTTCTTATAATGTGCAAATAGTGTGATTGTGTGTACTGATGAAGCTCAGCAAGTTTGCAACAAGTTAACCATCATTTTTCAAGGATCAGGCTTTTCACCCGCTGGATGTTCAGGGCATCGTCTTCTGTAAATATCAATTGCTTTTACGCCCTTCATTTATCAGAAATACTGTTTTATCACATGTCCTGGTTTGACTTTAATGCCAGTTGAAGTATAACATACACAGTTAAACGAGTCCTGAAAGTCTCGTTAAAGCACAGCAACCCACAGCACCTCTAGTCTCTCTGTCCTTGTCCATAATAGTGTGTTTTTTAGTTAGTTTATAATTAAAGTTAATTTAACTTTTATAGTTAACTGTTAAATGTTTAACTATTAAAAAAATACACCAAATAAAAACCACTTTAAAACACAAACTGGATAAACTATCAGACCTGGAATGATTTATTGATCAACAACCTGTGTACAATGGATGATGCTTCGCCTACACCTACACCTTTACTGGACTCTCTCAACCTGAATAAAAGGAAAAAGGCTCTCGACTGATACAAGGCTGTGATTACATTCCACAACACATGCACTGCATTTCATCTCAAAGTGGTGTGAGTGACTGGATCCAACATTTATACTAAATTATCTATACATGATATACAGTAGATGTGCTGATGATCCTGATGAAGGGCATCTGGTTGGGCATCCAGCGTAAAACCTGTGTCAAGTTGTGGCGACCCTTTGCCAGTAGCAGACGAAAGTCTGCCAGTGGTCTGCCAGTTAGAAAGTTGGAGATCCACTGACACAGAGATTACCTGAGTCCCAGGTGCTCTAGCTTGGTGGTGAGTGAGGCATAGAGAATATTTAAATAAAGTAGTCTTTAAAGCAGACAAAAGTGGCATTCTAAGCAACCAAGTCTTAAGGAGGGAGACATAGCGTTACTTAAGGACAAGCAAGCCAGAAGACATAAATGGATAATGGGACAGCTGATGAAAGCCTTTCCAAGCAAGGATGGATTAGTCAGGAAAGTGACAGGTCAAGGTGACGTCCCACCAACCGCCCAGGACATACTTTATGCCTGTTTCAGACTTGGTTTTGCTTTTAGAGTTTAATAAACCCAAATGGCATGGCACTTAAGGGTAAGCTTTTATTCTGTAGTTTGCTTTCAGGAAATGGTATTTTCAGAAAGGAAGTTCTGGTTAAATAGATTTTCTCGGAACACACATATTTGAGTTAAACAATCCTTATTAATTCTGCTTCACTTTATTACAAGAGGCATTGGCATTTCGGCATTTCTTCTGTAAAGTCCTGCCAATTACAACACATGGTCGGGTTCTTGGATGTTTAATGAACAAAGAGTTTAAACAGCTGTTGAATTTGATTGCTACATTGAAGGAGAACAGTATGATTACTTCTCAGCAAATCAGTTATAATACCTGGTTAAAACCTACTGTACAGCACATCTGGAAAGTATTCACAGCGCATTTCACATTTTCCACATTTTGTTATGTCACAGCCTAAATGGATAAAAAAAAAATTCCCCTCAGAATTCTGTAGTAATGGTGGACCAGCGCTGGTGTTAATTGTTTGGACGACAGAAGGAGAGATTTCTGTGGATCATTTTCTTTCCAAGATTTTTTAACTGGATTATCTTTGACTGGACATATTCCCCGGACTTCTCACCCTCCGCCAGCGGCCTCTCGGACTTCATTAACCCCGGTAAAACCGAACCATACTCGGTATACTCGGATAACACACATACTGTACGATAAACATGGACTTCGGACATTCGCGATTACACTCGCAATTACATACACATACAGTTTATTATATATAGTTTGTTAATATTGTTTATATCTTTGTTTGGTTGTGGTGCACCTTTTTCGTTTACTTTATTTAGTTTTGTATAATACACGTTTGCTTTATCTACTTGTTTGTGTTTGTCCTTTTTGCTCACTGGCCTTTTAACGCAATAGCGACACAAAGATAAAAGACCCCTCGATTTTTGTAGCCACAGTTAATATAAAATTAGCTGGTCGTGACGCGGTAAAACCGACACCATCTTTTCTATGTATTGACGCGTCTCCAGAGCCGTTGTTCAGTTATGGTCATGGGCGTTTCGTTTTCCGACACACGCTGTAGCGGTAGACCAATCATAAATCACCGCGCCATCTGACCAATCACAGCAGTGAGGGCTCACGGAACGGAGGGGTTTAGACAGACTGAATCTTCAAACTGCTTCACATGAGTCGTTTACAAATCATTTAGAAATGGGGTCAAATTAAATCTATTTTTAGAGAAAACTAAAGTGTTTTTTAACCTTGCATACATGTAAACCTGTTTTAAGAGACTTATTAAGCAATATTAGCAACCTTTAAAATGGCATAATAGGGGCACTTTAGTTATGGTGTGTCTGTGTGGTTTGATGTGTTGTGCTGCTGCCGCATGATTGGCTGATTGGTCGACTGCGTGAAAGTACATTTACACAAAATACTATTACCCCCATCTCTCTCTCTCTCTCTCTCTCTCTCTCTCTCTGTGTGCATTCATGTACACACACACACACACACACACACACACACCTCCATGGCTTTATTTACTAAATGTATCCATTACCGTTTATATCTTTGTCAGACACTTGTTGTACGTTGGTTTGTTTTTTCTCTCAGTTCTCTGCTGCTCTTGGTGTTGGTTTACATACAGTATGTGTATTACTTTGTACAGTAATGTGCAAAAGTCTTAGGCACATGCAAATAACTAAGGCTTTAGAGCAAGGACGTCTTCAAAAAAAATCTATATTAAAAAATTACAATAAAAAGCGGTAAATGTTTTCATGAATTGTAAAATAGAATCCCAGGCACAATGTGTATATAACTATTTTATAAGGAAAGGAAATCTGCCTAGTTTTACTGACTATCCTGCAGAACTAGCCACAGGCCTTCTGAGGATTTTGTCACACCTGCTTCTTTTTTTATGCATGCAAAACCCAGCAGGTGTGTGTGTGTGTGTGTGTGTGTGTGTGTGTGTGTGTGTGTGTGTGTGGAATGTGGTCATAATATGCTGCTTTCTTTTCTGTCCTACAAATATTTTTTCTTTTTTCTTTTTTTTATTGAATTAATACCGTAACACTGAATTAATAATGAAATAATGAAAAGTCAAAAACATGTAAAACAAAGTCTGAAGAAAATGTACTAAAGTGCTTAAGCCCTTTGCACATTATTGTATATATTACAATCTGTAATTAAAAAGTACTTTTGTGTACTGTAAAGCTACCTCAGCAGTGTCGGCTGATAATTTGAAGAATCCTTGTGTTTCCACAACACACATTTTCATTAGCAAGATGAAAGTCAGAAGGCAACTTGATATCATCCCTACATGGTGACAAGAGAAATCATAAGTAATAAAACAAACTTAATTCATACTGCAAACAGAGAAAAAAATTCACAAACAGTGCTAACCAGTCTGGCCAAGGTCAATAAAATCATAAAAAAAATTAAATTCATAATATAATTGTCTTTATGTAATAACCTCCAATCTCAGTTTTTTTTCTAACATAATTCTTAAATGGCAATAACGTCAATGATTTTAACTCCTCTAGCGGGTTTTATTACACCTGCGTATACCCTTTAGCATCTCTACTGTAATATTATGTATATTGCCTGGTCGAACAAAAAGTTGAAATATTTAGTATAAAAGTTTCTCTTCCTTGAATGCACGGCCATATTCCAGGTTTAAACTTCTACAGTATGTCAGTGTAGTTCAGGTCTACAGGTCCTTTAAATCAGACCAATCAGCCGCCTGGCCTGGGAGGTGACAGCCACGGTTTCATCTAAAACTGTAAATATAACATCTCCAATGTTCCCGTCCCTCATGAATGTTGTTTTTCATGAAAACAATAAGCGTCATATTTCCTAAACATTTAGGATGACCAGGATTTCGTAAATCTGACTTTACAACAAGCCCTAAAAAAGATGTCAAAATGTGTAACAGCCCTTCTGTTAGCCCAACTGCAAGCCCCACTGTTAGATATTTTGACATCCTTGTTCTATTATGATTTATTAATAAATTAATACATTTAGTTGCTCTATAAATAATATTGAGACGCGAATTGAATCTCGGGAGATTACCTGTAGTTTCCATTTTGAGTCTTAAATTTTAAAGCTGTTGTCCAGGATTATTTAAAGGCTGTTTGTAGAACAACATATGATGATTGATCTGGGGAAAAAACATGATGTATACTATAAATAGATTCAAAAAAAATTAGGGTAGGATACTGAACAAGATTTTTAGATAAGTAAAGTAATTTATGTACTTTTACATAAATTCTAAAACAATAAATAAACAAAAAAATTATCTTAGAATGATATTAAAATTAAAATTAGTTGACTACTCACACAGTGCAGGGAACGGTCAGTTAAAATACCTTAAATTTTTTTTGGTGTCTTAATATTATACAGTGTTATTGAAAAGGTTTTTTTAAATATCACAGCATAAAAATGTTTTACTCAGCAATTAAAATAACAAACATTGATGTAACAAAAATGTTTTTAAATTTTAAGAGTGAATTGTCTTCCACTCGTCATTTACAGTAGAGACTGACAGCTTTGGAGCCCTCAAAGAATTTTTACCACGGTAAAATGACCATGGTAGTCTGAAGGTACCTGTAACATGGTATTTTTGACATTACCATAGTACGTATTGGCTGGTATAGTACATGTACCACACTATGATATACTGTATGGTTGTAACAATGTTACGTACCTAAGGACAATAAAACACGTACCAGGATCCTGTCAAAATGTTATACATGTTTAAATACTATAATGGTAGTATTTACAGTATATATTTACAGTGTACCATGTTTTTTTCTCCCCAAAACTTAGTGCCACTGTGTTGATTTCAAGTGCCCTGGTAATTATGGTAATGACGATGAGTGAGTAAGTGAGAATGATTCCCTTCAAAAGCTATTACACAATACATTGGTGAATACCATGGTCCTTATTGGGTACCACAGAGGCTACCAAAGTTCAGATCTTATATAGTGTTGCCTGTTCAATATAATACCAGCAGTGTGTTCTAACATATATAGTACGGAACAGTATATACAAACATACGATATTAGATACTTAATAAACTTTTCACTATGGTACCAAATATGTAGCATGGTATTCACCAAAGAACAGTGTTAGACACCATAGTACTACCATGGTACCCACACTATCTACCCTGGTACTGTATAAAATCCTATGGTGTCTACCATGGTAATGTCCGAAGTACAACTGAATATATGGTCTATACTTTATCCTAGTAATAAATAATACACTTACAAATAAATTGAATGTATGATCTCTACAGTTTTGGGTGTGGTTTGTAAGGTTTCTTTAAGAATCTGACCAATAATAATGACACATATGTTGGTATTTATTTCAGGAAAGAAGTTGTTCAGAGAAATAGAGCAAGACCAGAAAAGGGGTGGAGCGAAAGCTTTCCTCAAAATTGCTAAGTTTCAGAAAATTAGGTGGTGCGAGTGTAAACAGTGTAAACAGTAAATAAAATATGTTTTGTTGATCCAAAGCAAGTAATTGACCAGTATCGGCGCAGAAAGTTGAAGGGAAGAAATCTTCTCTGCATGGAACATCATTTCTGATTCATTAAATTCTAAAAACTCAAGCAGCACAGATCCGTGTCGGCAACGCAGCAAAGGTCAATGACGACTTTAAAGCCAAAAGCCTTGCTGGTGTGTGTTAACAGGGAGGCTTTAGACATCAAACTGGGCAATGAGGTTTTGGTATATGTCAGGTAGAAACTTATAATTACTTTTATAATCGGTACGTTTTACCAAATATGGGAATGATGTCGCAAAAATGTAGGACCCTCAAAATTATTATTATTATTATTATTATTATTATTATTATGGTTGTTTTCCATAAAATAACTGAAAACAACCAGAAAAAAACATGATCATGTGTATCTGTGCTATTTTCTTGCCTATGTCAACCATTTTTTATCTTTTTGCTCAATCATGTGTGTATAGAATAAAATTCAGTTCATCATATTGCCTATTTTGTACTGAAAAAATAGAATATGTAACTCTATACTGCACAATTCTAAACTCATATATGTTTATTTAAAAAAAACAGCAAAACTTAAGAAAGGATAAAAAAAGAATGATTTTTAAGGGCTACAAAATGTTTAACATTTTTGTCTTTAGCACATACTCCATTCAAAAGCTGTCTGTCAAAATGCAGCTCTGTAGAAAAATAGTTCTCAAGTAGTGCATTAGAATTTCAATAGCTTAAATAAAATTCTAATGCACTACTTGAGAACAATTAAATACTGCATAAAGGGATCTCGTCGTCTTCTCTCCTTTATAACCCAGGTGGAAAACATAAAAGTACAACCACGTCAAACATTGCTAACTAAAATAATAAAATATCTGCTTAAGTAATTAAAACTTTCCATAGTGTTAACACTATGCTTAAAACACTGAAAATGCTTTAAGCATAAAAAAATAACATAAATTTAACATGTAAACAAGGAGGACGAATACTCTAAGTCTTTTTTCTCTATGTTCATTTTTTAAATAATTTGCTAGTATTCTCAATAATTAATTCTCATCTGATTTCATTCCTAAATATTTATTTATTTATTTATTTATTTATTTATTTTACAATAAACAGATCGATGTATGCCTAAGCACAAAGCAAATGTTTTATCATGAAAATGTTAAAATATTTATTCTTCCCATCAGACTGCTCTGCTGATTGTAAGATAAAAGACAAACGCATATTCATTCTGTATACCCGGCTTAAATTAAAACCCTGCGCTTCCCCCAATACCTCTATCAATGCATAAAGAAAAAAAATCATCATTTTACCTGTATTCCACCAGCCAGGCAACTACAAAATACACTAATCATCTGGCTATAGGGTGGAGGCTCAAAAACCGCCCTCACAGCCGACAGTGTACAAAATAAACACAAAGCTTCTTGGAACAAAGTAATACATCTTGTAATACGTCTCGGTTACCTGCAGTACTGTACCATTACTAATGCATTCAAATCCAAGCTAAAACAGGTACTGTATTGTAGTTATTATATTCTTTGTTACAACCAAGATCAGAAAACACAGTTTCCAGCTACTAAAGACTAGTTCAAACTAAATATTTGAACATCTGTTGTTATTATTATTATTATTATTGTTGTGACTGGAATTCTACACCGTCTGTGAGACCTGCCTTTCCTGCTCTGGTTTTGTCCTGCATTGTCCTGCCATGGTCACAATTGGCCTCCACGGTCCCTGGTTGGACTGGAGATTCTTGAGGATTTCTTATTTCTGTAAGTCTGGTATAAGATTAGTCAGGACACTGTTAGGTTTCGGTGTGTAGAGTTTTTGTGACTCTTGTGTTTAGCTGCTGGTGAACAGGACAATGGGAAAGAGGAGGAGAAGTGAGCCCCCTTCTGGACAAACAATTCAGACCAGAGTAACACTAGTACAGTACAGACAAAATCTTAAATTAAAAACATTCGTATAAGCCTTCAACCGCTCCTGTTGAGTGTAAAATCACAAATAAATTCAAGCCTAAACACGGGCTCAAGAAGATTGAGGTTAAGGTCAAGATTGAGCTCGAGATGTTTGTTCTACCAGTAAAGAGGCTGGATGTCTTCATGGATATTGGTGTATTGACAGCATTGCATGTACAGAAAACAAAGAGAAACATGTCAGTTTGAGTATGTTAGCTTTGGGTGGAGTAGAAATCCGCACAAAAGCACAACGTCTTTTTCATGGACACTAGTTTACAATATGGCTTAATTATTTAATTAATATGGTTAACCTTGTGAGATTTGTAGTGGCACCTGCATGGATGATAAATTTGTATGCATATAAATGCTATTTAGATTCTGAATGTCATGTTACATGATATTAAAGGAGAATAAGGAGTATTAGGTATATATTGCAGAAAGTTTCTTTATATTTGCTGTAGTGCCGTGGCAGTGTGATTTTATCAGGTCTGGACCCAAATGCAGGCTAACCAGGTAAGATTTTTAGTAAAAGGGTTCATAAATATGGTGCAGAAATCAGTGTGAGGAAACACTGCAGGGAAGGAACGGTGGCTGTGGAATTAGTAAAACAGAGGGGCAGATTACTCTTAATCAGCAGAGAGTTACAGTACTGTGCAAAAGTCTTAGGCACCGTATTATATGCTAGAGAATATGAGTTCTTCTGGTAACTTTGTCACACTCGCTCCTTTCTATTTTTATATGAGTGTACTGTACATTAGGTTTTTTGTTTCCATCTGAAAACTGGTCTGTCTTGTACTATATATTTTTCTTCTTTAAAGCCATGCACATATTTTTCTGTAATGTTATTTATTTCTTAATTTTTAAGTTATATATGGAAATACTGAATGATTTTGTACAAAATTATCCAGACATGATAAACATACACCACTGTTCAAAGTTTCTAAAGTTTCTAGTTTCCATGATGGTTCCTGATTTTTATTTCTTTCTACATTGTAAAGGAATGCTGAAGGCGTCCAAAAATGCATTAATCTCCTTTGAACAGTTAATGGTGAGATGTTTCTGCTACTTCTGCTCTGTAAAGACTTCATAACGCCTCTAATCTGAGGTGCTGTTAATTGGTCATTTTTCAGGCTGATAACTCTAAATGAACTTCTCGTCTGGGGCAGAGGTAGGTTTTGGTCTCGCCCTCCTGGGACGGCCTTCATGAGAGACAGTTTCATTATGGTGCTGGACGGATTTTGTAAATGCACTTGACAATACTGTTCTTGCAAAAACTATAACAAAAAGGCCGACCTCTGTGTCTTATAATAACTAACTGTTGTTTTTCTTGTTGTTATGTAATTACCTAATTCCATATGTGTTATTTTAGTGTTTTGAAATCCCCAGTATTGTTGTAGAATGTAGAAAATAAATCACTAAACAAAAACAAAGAAATTTGCAAGTGTTCTAAAACTTTTGAACGGTAGTGTACAGTATAAAACAAAATTGGTACAGCATATAATATGGTGCCTAAGACATTTGCACAGTACCGTGCCATTTCCTGAAAAAAATGTGAGTGGTGCTTGCTGTGGAAAAACTAGGGCATACAGTAGGGCATGGCTTGACAGCTTCACAATGATTCTGCATGTTGCTGAATGCAACCACAGGTGGGGGGGGCGCAATCCAGTGTCTTCTTGTGCCAGTCCCAAGTCTGAATAAATGCAGAGGGTTGTGTCAGGAAGGGCATCCGACATAAAACATTTGCCAAATCAATGACGCAAACCACAAATATCACTTCCATACCGGATCGGTCGCAGCCTGGGTTAACCACGACCGCCACCGGTGCTGTTGACCTACAGGGTGCTGGTGGAAATTGGGCTACTGTTGGTCGAAAAAGAAGAGGAGGAACACATGTTCGAAAGCAGAGAAAGAAAAGCAAAGGCAAGAGTTTAGGAGCAATAGTGGTAGTTGCTTTGAATGTTGGGACCATGACAGGGAAGGGAAGAGAGTTAGTTGATATGATGCAGGACTGATATGATGTGGACTACATCTTGTGTTGGCGTTGTAACCTGAAAGAGATTGTGAGAGAGTGACTGCAAAGTGTTAGTAGGGGAGAGTGTAGACAACACAGCATGGTTGTGTGTAAAATAACCCTGGTGGTGAGGAAGGCGAAGAGGACAAAGGCAGAGCAGAGGACAAAGTGGTGGAAGCTGAGAAAGGAAGAATGTTGTGAAGTCTTCAGGAAGTACACTGTAAATTCCAACAGCTTTGCTGACTCACATATAACTAGTAAACTTTAGTCAAAAAATTCGAACTATACTTCTTACAAGGTTGTGTTACACTTAATTGCAGGGTGAGTAAAACAATTTACTTATTAGTTTTAGTGATGCTTACTTGCAACACATAAGCAATGATGTTATTGTACCAGTGAGAGGCAGCAGTGCACCCAAGAATAATAAAAAAGTTAAAAAAAAAAAAAAAAGGTGTAGAAGAAGCAAGACTTGTCAGAGCATGCGTAATAGAATTTGTGTGCTCGCTCAGCTCGTGAACGGGTGAATTGGTGCCAATTTTAAGATGTTGAAAGAAGCAGCAGGAAGTTTTTAACATCTGAAGCTTCGTTACGATTTTAAGTATAAGGATGATTTGGGTTAGATTTCAATTGGTCCTGACAGTGGATACTGATCGAAGTGTTAAATCTGTTGGTTTAAGATGTTACAGTCAGGTCAGGGTCTTTCTCCGCTGACCCCCCCCCCCTCCCCCCCCCCTCCCTTTGGTACAGAAAATTTATTTCATGTAGAATTCTAAATAAATGTATTTTACAATTTAATTATTTGTATTTTATTTTAAAAATGTTAAATTGTAAAACCTAAAGTTAATATTTGAAGTAATTTTATACCCCAATGTAAACTAAGGTGGACCATCCCTGTGCCTGTCAGTTCTTAAAAAATACAATAAATTGACCCTTGAACTGTCACTGCCTTGAGTATTTGTCAAGGTGTAAGTGGATTCCTCTGTGAAATTGCGAACCACTTCTCAGTGTTTTATACGTAATAAACAATTAATGCATTTAAGGCAATCAGTTTGCATGGTTTTAATAAGTAAACTGGGTCGCTTTTGAAGTAAATTTAACTTAGAAATTCAAGTTGAATGCAGAAAATGTCAAGTTATCTCAACTTGCATAAATCAGTAGTTTGGAATCCATACAAAGGATCTTTCACTTGAAATTCTATAGTTGTTAAAAATAGTAATTCTGAGTAACCTGTACTAAAGATAAATACATCTAAAGTAAACAATCAAGTATATAATACAATGTAGCTTTAAGTTACTGGAACTCTCTTGTAAGTATACAATACTAGATAGCCGTTTGTTAATACTACAAATTATTCTCATTTAACTTTACTTGTTTTTTTTAAGGCAATCGGTTTGCATGCTTTTTTAAGTAAGGTTTACTAATTGGATTTTACAGTGTAGTTGAGACAGGCTATGGGTGGTCAGGAGGGGCTTTCAGTTGACTGGACAACTACAGCCAATGTGATCAGGGAGACAGGTAGGAGGGTACTTGGTGTATCATCAGGTAAGGGAAAAGTGGACAAGGAGACTTGGTGGTGGAATGAGGAAATCCAGGAGTGTATACAGGGAAAGAGGCTAGCTAAGAAGAAGTGGGACACTGAGTAGACAGGAGTACAGGGAGATGCAGAGTAAGGTGAAGGTAGAGGTGGCAAAGGCCAAACAAAGAGCATATGAGGACTTGTATGCTAGGCTAGACAGTAAGGAGGGAGAGGTGGATCTGTACAGGTTGGCGAGGCAGAGAGATAGAGATGGGAAGGATGTGCAGCAGGTTAGAGTGATTAAAGATAGAGATGGAAATGTACTGACAGACGCCAGGAGGGTGATGGGAAGATGGAAGGAGTACTTTAAAGAGTTGATGAATAAGAAAACGAAAGAAAACAAAGAGTAGAAGAGGTGACTGATGTGGAACAGGAAGTAGCAAATATTGGTAAAAATGAGTGAGAAGGGCGTTGAAGAGTGGGAAGGCTGTTGGTCCTGATGACATACCTGTGGAGGTATGGAAGTGCTTAGGAAAGGTGGCAGTAGAGTTTCTGACTAGTTTGTTTAACAAGATCTTGGAGAGTGAGAGGATTCCAGAGGAATGGAGGAGAAGTGTATTGGTGCCAATTTTTAAGAACAAGGGAGATGTAGAGAGGTATAAAGCTAATGAGCCAGACAATGAAGCTGTGGGAAAGAGTAGTGGAAGCTAGGTTAGGGGCAGAGGTGAGCATTTGTGAGCAGCAATATGGTTTCATGCCTAAAAGAGTACATCAGATGCAGTATTTGCTTTGAGGATGCTGATGGAGAAGTACAGAGAAGGTAATAAAGGTTTAGAGAAAGCGTACGACAGGGTGCCGAGAGAGGAGCTGTGGTGTTGTATGAGGAAGTCTGGAGTGGCAGATAAGTATGTTAGAGTGGTGCAGGACATGTATGAGAGCTGTAAGACAGTGGTGAGATGTGCTGTAGGTGTGAAAGAGTTCAAGGTGGAGGTGGGTGTGCATCAAGGATCGGCTCTAAGCCCCTTTTTGTTTGCTCTGGTGTCTAACAGATGAGGTTAGACAGGAGTCTCCATGGACAATGATGTTTCAGATGACATTGTGCTTTGTAGTGAGAGCAGGGAACAGGTGGAGGAAAATTTGGAGAGGTGGAGGTACGCTCTGGAAAGCAGAGGAATGAATTGTTAGCTGCAGTAAGAAAAAATACATGTGTGTGAATGAGAGGGACTCAAGAGAAACAATGAGACTACAGGGAGCAGAGGTAAAGAAGGTGCAGGACTTTAAGTACTTAGGGTCAATGGTCCAGAGCAATGGAGAGTGTGGAAAGGAGGTGAAGAGGCGGGTACAGGCAGGTTGGAATGAAAAAGAAAAAAACATTAAAAAACAAAAGTTCCAAACGTAGAAAAACAAGCTATAAGATACTCGCACAACAATACAGTAACTCAACTACATATATTGAGCTTTAAAGTCTCATGTATGTAAGATTTGTCTTCACTGTTGTCTTCAACTCTTCCTCAATTGAACATTTTACTTTTTGTCTAGTCTGACATGGCAAAGACATTATAAAACCAAATTCTGTAACAAAAGTTTTTTTTATTTTAATTGGTCAGTCTTCAAACTTGTCGTACATAACAGTAAATATCTTGGTTACATGTTTAATCTTATGACAGAATATAAGGTTTATACTTTTTTAATCTTTGTAACTGACACCATTTGATTTAATTACAATCCAGTTAAAATAAAAGCTGCCAGTGTACATCCCCAACACGTGACAGTCAAACAAAGGTAAAGTAACCCTTTGCACCATGTTGCCATAAGGGAGGAAGTATACAGTAAATGTCAAAATTCAGCAGAAAAGTCTCACTACAACAGTTTACTACATTGCTAGATCAGTACAGTTCGCCATCTTGAACACCGCATATCATCATTTGAAATATGATCGATGGAACAAACCTATTTCCTCTGGGTCTATTATCCTTTGTTTAGCCATTTTAATCTAGCGCTCAGTTAAAGGATCACATACCACACTATGTGTGTTCCTTCTTGGAGATCTACATCTACACACTAACTCAAGCGGAACATTAAAAGCATATCTTCAATCATGAATGATGTTACAACCAGTAGAGTTACTCTAAAATGCACTTAGAAATCCTCATACAAAGCTACAACAGCAGGGTTCGATTAATGCAATCAAAGTGAACACATTTTGGCCGAATGCTCTAACATCAGGAGTGAGGTTTAAGCACTGTCGGCTCGCCCCTCCAGGGTCGCACATATGAATCTTGCCTCCTTTACATGTTCTCCCAATGCTCGGTGGGTTACCTATGGGTACTCTGGGTTCCTCCCACAGTTCAAATACTTTTAAATGATTCATTTGTACATTCTCATTTAGCATCTGCAAGCAACCAGGTGTGTATTTAGTAGCTAAATACAGAATCAAGCAGGGCCCAACCGACCTCCTGCCTCCTGACCCCGGTGGTTTTAAAAGGAAGTGTTGCTTCTTTGTCCTCTCCAGCTTGGACATAATATATTACGCATTTTCGTCGTTCATTTCTTGGAGAAGTCCAGCAATATGCTGATTTGATGTTACCAAATGTAAAGAATTTATGATTTTGACAAGGCAGCCAGAAGTGTTGCTTATTCAATGCTCATAAATTCACACAGGAAATCCCTGTTATAGAAATAGCAATATTCACAGTAACAGAGGATGGCACGATGGCACCTCAAGGGGGTTCACGACCCAGTTCTCCGGTCTGTGTCCCCAGTGATCGGTGTGCTCTGCAGGTTTTCTGCGGGTACTTAGGTTTCCTCCCATAGTCCGAAGACATGCGCTGTAGGCTGACTGGTGTTTCCAAATGCCCGTAGAGTGTGAATGTGTGTTCCCTGGGATAGGCCTCAAGCTTCCCGAAAAGATGATGGATGGGTCGATGGATGGATAATAGACACAGAGCGAAAAACAAGAATGTCTCTACAGGTTAGGCAAACAAATTTTGGCAGAATGTGTTAGGATCTGGAAATGAGCAGGAAAATCACCTAACTAATGTGTCAGTAATGTACATTAGTTTTAGACATTGAGAAGTGAATATACTGGTATGTCACAGCATTATGAAAGTTAATATAATCACACAGACCAACATGAAGCTCTGAAGTGCAAAAAAAGTTACATTTGGCTACCAATGGCTTTTAATATGCTTAGAAACTCCTGTGCTCCATAAGGACATGCAGGATGGCTTGTTTGTCTGCCCTCCTCTTACACTTTCAATCTATGCAAATGTCTTTAAGTAGCAGTGAATGAAACATGTTTATAAAAGATCAGGCAAGTGGCTGTAGACGGAATCGAGCAGCGTCTGACTGGCCTCCTGACTCTTCACTCCAGCGATCTCAAACAGACGGTCCAGTTTATCCTCGGCCATGGGTATCTGCTCAATAACCTGCAGCTCCTCTGGGTTAAGAATGTGCAGCATGTCATCAAAAATTGGCTGCAGGTCACATGGGTCAAGTCGCACCTGCCGCAAAACCGTGTCTTTCTTCTCTGTTGGGAAAATTATTATTATTATTATTACTATTATTATTAAGTACATTTTCTATATGAGCAATTTCTATATATGGTTTACAGTAAAATTCTAATATATACATATATGTTCAAATATGAGTCAGATAAAACTAAAAAAAACTTTTAGCCATGACACTAGATGCAAATTGTGCAAATTGAAGAAAAAATGGCTGAAACTAGTGCAGTAGAAAAATCATGTAATAGTTCACTTCATCCACAAGGGGGAGCACAATCAAAGAAAGTTTACTTTTAGGTCAAGTCCCTATGTGCTTATTCACTACATGGGAGGTTGTTGTTATTTTATCCTCTCTATTTTTTTTTTGTATTATACAGTATGTGGGTCAGAAGTGTCTGTTTATCTCTGTTTACTTTAAACAAGATTCACAGTGTAAAAAACATGACATCTTTACATCATAGACATAAATACATTTTTTAAATGAATTAATTACACAAAAAAAAATGTATGCAGCATAAAAGTCTAGAACGTTTATTAATTGACCTTAAACTTTGCTTTTGAAACCAGGAATCTGATAATCTTAAAATTTACAGATTTTTATGAAGAAGACAATTTGTTTCTTTTCCTTTACATAAAAACCAGTTAAACCTTAAAATGTTTATATTGGACTTTTATGTAAAAAAATATTAATGAACGAATGAAAAGAAAAGCACTGGAAAGTTGTAGAAAATTGTGGAATATGAAAAAATGTGTATTTTTTTACATAATTGTTTAGATCTATTTTTATGAACGTTATCGTCTATACATTAAGACCTTTCCAGTAATATAAAAAGCAATATAAATGCTATATATGAAGTTTAGCTCCAGCTACATGAATGAAAACATTTCAGCATTTTTCTTAGATGAAATCAAGAGGCTGTTAAGCATCCGACACATTTTGCTACAAGTGAGTTTATCAAGAGAGAGAGGGAAAAGCCCTGTGGAAGCACCTCCTAAGATATACGAGGGCTAGGGATATTTTGGCAGGACCAAGCGTGGTTACATCATCACACCTGTAAGCACTGGGCCACTGCACATTACACTGGGCCGTTACATACGATCTCTCACAGACCAAGATCAGACGTCAGCAGCCTTCCAATATATTTGAGACTTTCCTAAGAGGTCTGAGGCCACTTCTCTCGGTGAAAGCTATTCCCAAGGAGCTCAGTAGAAAGGGGGAAGGGGATTGGAACTGCTTTGTCATGATGTCATGGAGTTTCATGAGTGATCAGAAAGGTGAAGACTAGCTGGTGCTGGTTGAGATTTTGTTGAAGAATTTCAGCACAATAGGCTGCAGTATGGGTCTTAAGGTCCATATCCTTGATGCTTCTCTTGAAACATTCAAAGGATCAAGACCAGAAGTTCCCCCAGGATATACTGGAGTTTGAGCAAAGCCAGTATAATTAGACCATAACAAAACTAAACTGGGGCTGATTCTTCAAAGTTACCATATAATGATGAATCTAAAAACGACTCTCTTCTGAATCTTGATTAATCTAGCATGTTTCTATAATGTTTCTTTAACATGACAAATGAAACTGTTTCTTAACAAAAATAAGAACATCAATGTCCTTGTTACAAAAATAAAGTTTAAGGGTATTAATACACATTTTCTAGATTTTTCAGCCATAGCCAATCAGAAGAAGACATATCCCACCAATAACTGTGTTACATTATGTAATTAATAGATTACGAATATGATAAACACACTGTCACGGCAGTTTAATTAACCTGATCCAGGACACTTGCCTTTGGTAATGAAAGAGCCTGTGCGGCTCAGGGCTGAGTCTTTGCTTGACGTGGAGTCACAGCGCAGCAGTGGCTCAGACTCGTCAATGAAGAAACCTTTAGTGCGGTCAAGTGGAGAGTGCTCCACCACTGATCCCAGTGCATCCACAGGTTTATGGCTGGGGCTCGCACCTTGACTTACATTCACAGATGTCATCAACTGGTTCAGATCAAACTGCAGGAGCAGAAAGATGTAATTTATATACAGTATATATACACATAATTTATAATTTTATATTTACATTTAGGCATTTGGCAGACACTCTTATCCAGAGCGACTTACATTTTTATCTCATTACACATTTGAGCAGTTGAGGGTTAAGGGCCGCGCTCAAGTGCCCAACAGCAGCAACTTGGTGGTTGTGGGGTTTGAACCTGGGATCTTCTGAACCGTAGTCCAATGCCTTAACCACTGAGCTACCCCTATTATATATTATACATTAGACACACACATATATATATATATATATATATATAAACATACATACACACACACACACACACATAACCACATAACATCATAACAGGCCCAAACACACACAAATACACACAGCACCTGCGTGGATAAACGGAAACACTTATCTATCAGGATTTATTTGAACTTTTTCTTTATTAGAAGGTTAAAAATCCATTTCTCCGCCTATCGTTATGTGTGCGAGCGCACGTAATTTGACACAGTGCGGGTTCACACACACTCTCTTTCGCCTTTAGTGTGTGTGTGTTTGTGAACCAGCACGGTGTCAAATTACGCACGCGCACATATAACGACAGACCCAAACACACACACACACAATTATTTTTATGTATTTATTTTTTTGGGCTGTGGAAAGAGTAATTTTATTTTCTATTATTTCTTATGGAAAATTAAATTTGGTTTACGAGTGTTTTGGAATACGAGCCCACTTCCGGAACAAATTATGTTCATAATCCAAGGTTCCATACACACACACTCACTCTCACACACACACACACACACACACACACTGCTGTATATATACTGCACTGCTCATTATTGAAAAAAACACACATCAGATCTTAATGGGAATAAAATACGCTGGATATACAATCATACTTATATGAATTGTGTCATGTGTTAGGAACGAAAGGATGAAACATCGTTAGATGCAAAAGAAAATTTTCAACTTACAGAGGGCTGAATTCAAAGACATCCCCAAAATATAATATAATAGTATAATTTGCTAATTAAATTTCTACCGCTGAAATTTTTAAATGGCTGATCTTGAGTGGCAGATGCCTGGTCCAATCAGGGGTTGGAGATGTTTAACTACTGAGCTTGAGTGATAGATGTCTCAAGTCAGCAATAAGAATTTCATTCGCAAACCACCTAACGTACCTTTTTCAGTTTGTTGATTCTTATCGCTGACTGGACGAGACGTCTGTCCCACAACATATACAGGAAGTACTGCAGCCTCACTGTATTTAAATCTTCATACATTATTTATGTCTTGATTGACATTGTTCTTACAAACCAAGTCTGTTCGTCCAAATGTAAATAAAACGTGCAAATAAATAATTAAAAACCCTACAGATGACTTTAGTTTTTAGAAGGGTTTCCACCAATCTAGTCCTAATTCAACCACGAGCCGGTGCGTCAGCACAGATTTACAAATGGCAAGCAAATGAAAGAGACTCTGTTCACTGCCCACAGGTCACATGGACCAAGCCATTCAGATAAACATCAGATTTAGCCACAGTACTATGAAAATTGCAAAAAGCTCCTACTGTTACTATTGGGGAATCCTGCTGAAATCAATAACACAGGCTGGTGTATAATCTGAAAAACTTTTATGTCTTCAGTGAGTGTTATTTGAAATATCAGTTCCCATTCAAACTTCAGTTCAATTCAATTCTATTTTATCTACAGTATATATATATAGCACTTTAAACAGCAGATTAACAGGGCAAAGTGTAGTGACTGTTCTTTAGTAACTTTACTGCAACAACGGACCCTGTGAAGAAAACGAATAAAAAGGCTCTAGCAGTGTGGAGACGGATCTGATTAACGACAATACAACGTCAGGTTTCAGTGAAATCTTTAAAAGGAGGCAAAAGCAAGTGTCACTGGATGGGTTTCCTTGTTAAAGTCACGCAAAAAGAAAAAGATTCCAGTGAGCCAAAAGAGGCTCTCTGTCAGAGAGGAATGATTCCATTAGTGTGTGTATGAAAGTCGTTCCAACACAACAAACCCTCCTCCTCCTCTCTCTCATCTCCCTCACACCAGTCAGGATTCTTTTCAACAGTAAAGTGTAGGTTAATTTGTTTTATTTTTACTTCCTATTGTATATTAATTATTTTATATGGATTTTTTAGGTTGTCCAAGTTTCCATTATTTCTTAGGGGGACATTTGCTTAGATATACGAGTGTTTTGGATTACCCCATTAGGGGATGTTTCCCGGACAAATTATGCTCGCAAATCAGGGTTATTAACCTAACAGATGTGGCCTTTAAGAATGTCCGTCTCGCGGAAAGGGATCTCACAATTTCCTGCGGCAGCGAGCGGGCAGCAGTAAAGTTTTCAAGCCGATAATGTGTTAATTGTCGAGGTCAAACTTTAAATACTGATATAAATGTACTCTTAATTCTCTTCTCTCCTTTTGTATCAATAAAGATTCTTATTTGACTATGCTTTTTCCATTCATTATTATTTTTATTATTATTATTATTAGTAGTAGTAGTAGTAGTGCTGTGAATTTATCCTATCAATATGGGCCAACATTTTTAAAGAATGCTTTCAGCACCTTGTTGAATCAATGCCACGTAGAATTAAGGCAGTTCTGAAGGCGAAAGGGGGTCAAACACCGTATTAGTATGGTGTTCCTAATAATCCTTTAGGTGAGTGTATATACTGTATAGTGTATATATATAAAGGATTATTAGGAACATCATACTAGTACGGTGTTCATATATATATATATATATATATATATATATATATATATATATACACACACACACACACACACACACACACACACACACATTGGAACCTTGGATTACGAGCATAATTTATTCTGGATGCGGGCTAGTATTTCAAAACACTTGTACACCAAAGCACATTTTCCCAAAAGAAATAATGGAAATTCTAATTATTCGTTTCACAGCCCACAAAAAATAAATACATAAAAATTATGAATATAAAATATTAAGTAAAAATAAAACTGTCACAAGCCAGCCCGATCAGCCCAGCACATCCAAATCATAACTCCTGCCAGGACTCTCTGCTAGGACAGCTAAATACTTCCAAAACTAAAGTCATGTGGTTTGGAAAAAAAGGTCACATTCGATCAAGCTTTCCAAGTATCTGCTCCCTTGATGGGACACCATTGGATCAGACTACTGAATATAAATATCTGGGTATTTGGCTAGATAACAGATTGGTAATTTGAAGTCCAAGATCAAATCAAAACTTGGGTTCCTTTATAGAACGCGTTCCGCATTTACATTATCTGCTAGAAAAACTCTGGTGCAAATGACCATTCCCCCCATGTTTGATTATGGTGATGTTATTTATAGATCAGCATTCAAAGGCCTGCTTCAAAAGCTTGATGTTCTTTACCACTCTGCCATCCGGGTTATAACAAACGCTTCTTTCAAAACTCATCACTGTACCCTGTACTCTTCTTTCAACTGGTCTTCATTGTATACCCGCCGCAAAATCCATTAGAATATGGTTATTTACAAAACTCTCTTCGGTTTTGTCCCCTCCTTATTTACAACAATTTTACTTTCAATTATATTTTTACGTTTTATAAAGTGGAGGACCTGAAACCAGTCTCAGTCTGTCTGTATGTGATGTTTGTCCAGCCAGATTCCTTCAAGGTGAGCATGGCTATACGCATCACTCAACAGAGCCAATCAACATAATAGTTTATCATGTATAAACAAAGTATGCAGAAGACAAAGAAACGACTGTAATACACCTACGAGCTACCACAATCCTCAAAAAACAGAAATAAAAGCACAACACAGCATGGTTTACTCCAAAAAAAAAAAAAAAGGAAAGTAGACAAATGAATAGACAGATCACTGTATGTTTATTCTTCCTGCGGGAAATTTAAAAGCAGTCCTGTAAAGCACCACTATGAGATAAAACACATTAAAGCAAACAAATCCACAGCAGGCCAAATTAGGGGGTTGAAAATTAAACAAACTGCAAGCCTAGTTTTATGCGCTAAAGTGTCCCCCTGGCACATACTGACCCTACAAAATCTATACAAATATCTATTATAATTTTAGCACGAAAACGGTCCGAATAAATTTATGAATTTGATTCAACTTTTGCAGTACCTGAAGTTTAACCTGCACCATAAGTGAAATCAAAATGTTGAGTAGAACAAATTCAAAATTACAATTGTTACACTCTTTTCTTCTGGGTATAACACTTGATCTGCTAACCTGATTCTGCTGACAGTTCCTAAGGCTTCTTCTGTACTTGGCCTGTCGTCTTTTCAGAACGCTGCTGCTAGAGACGTTAAAATTGGACAATCTCATTCCTAAGTCTGTTTTTAAATCTCGGATATCAGCTCACTTTAAAGACGTGTGTTGCTGTTATTTAGACTAGCTGCTCTTATTCATTGCTGCTCCACTGCTCACATTGTTCGTATATGTGTATGAATGTATGTGTATATATGTATGTATGTATGTATGTATGTATGTATGTATGTGTGTATATATTTATATGTATACTGTATGTACATGTATATATATATGTGTGTGCATGTATGTGTGTGTATATATATATATATATATATAGATTTTATTATGTGTAATTAAAAAAGCTACGCATGTAGGGTTTTGTGTCATCTTCTATTTTGTGTTCTTTAAATTTGTAGTAGATTTATTAACTGAAAAAGATGACCAAAAATTAAAACATTGTCAGAATGTTCTGCTGCGTCAGCAGATGTTGATGTCATTCAGCCCCGCTTGTGTTTTTGCGTTATTAGAAGAATAAAATATAAGAATAAAATGCAGTAGGCTGTTGTTGCGGCGAGATTCTTATGTGCACATTTAGAATATTTACTTGACAATATTTTTTGTTGTTATGTTGTTTTTGATATATTCATGAATTACGACATTCGCATAGTTAGCATTATCAGATAGCCTACTATCAGGAATAAAATTAAGACAATTTAAACCAAGGCATTGCCATGTCTTTCTCTGTTGTGTCCCTGTTAAGACATTAACAAAAACTATATAACAAACTTTTTATTATAGATTTTATTGCATGATCTTATTTCATTATTATGAACATAATTTAAAGTGCATATACACACATTCGTCATAAAAAATCTATTGTAAAACAAAATGAAATTCAAGTTTGCTTCATCATTGGAAACAATATTGTTTAAGGCTAACTTATTATACACAATTTTTTTTTTTGTACTTGGTCTGGCTATTAGATAAAGTCCTTCCATGTGCCATCTGGGGGATATTCTGTGAAGAACAACACTTTTATTTAAATTCTAAAATGGTGCTTGCGGGATCTGGCGGCACCCCGCGAGACAAATTGCGGCCTTCCATTGGGGAAAAAACGGGCATTCTTAATGGCCACATCTGTACATTTACTTCTAATGAGCAAGCCACAGCGTGTTCAGGAAAAACTCCCTGAAACAGTATGAGCAAGAAACCAGAACTATTCCAAAGAAACCAGACTTAAAATAATCATCGCAATCATCATTTGGGTGACACCAGTAGTTCAATTAAAACTAATTCTCTTCTATCCGATTACTCGCTAAAATTTTTGGTAGAATACTCAATTACTAAAATATTCGATAGCTACAGCTCTAGTCTGCTACAGGTCCCAAAATAGTTAAGACAGAGTCAGGTTTTCCATCTCCTCTTCTTTTAAAAACAGTTTGAAGATGTCTGGGCATTTAGGTTATGCATTTCTGGAGTTTTAGTGTTGGAATTTGGTCCTATTCTTGCCTTATATAGGTTTCCAGCTACAGGTTTCGTGGTCGTGTTTGACATATTTTTCGTTTAATGATGCGCCAAATGCTCTCTATAGGTGGAAGATATAGACTGCAGGCCATACAGTCTATATCTCTTCAGACTCTTCTACTACAAAGACATGCTGTTGTAATAGCTGCATTATGTGGTTTACCATCGTTCTGCTAAAACAGATGTCATCTAAAACCGTGATATAACTTTCAGCATTCATGGTGCCTTCCAAAACACGCAAGCCCTTCCATTTGCACTTATGCACCCCTCATAACATCCGCGATGCTGGCTTTTGAACTGAACGCTGATAACACGCTAGAAGGTCTTCCTCCTTTTTAGCCCGAAAACAAGACGTCTGTGATCTGGAATGTCAAACTTGGACTCGTCTGACCATAAAATAATTTTACACTTTGAAATAGTCCATTTTAAACGAGCCTTTCTCCTCAGGACACGACCCCCTCCTGGATCATGTTCACATACAACTTCCCTTTAACATGATCAAGCTTTAGTTGGCATCAGCAGTGGCACGGCAAATTGCGTTTAATCAACAGTGCTTTCTGGAAGTCTTCCTGGGCCCATTTAGTCCCCGTCATGACAAACACAACCATGCCAATGAGTGATGCAGTGTTGTCTGAGGGCCCGAAGACCATGGGCATCCAACAAAGGTCTTCTGAGATTGCTCCAGCTTCTGGACCCTGTTTTATTTTTAGGTTGGTTTTTATGGTTGTTTTGGAAATTACTGAAACTAATTTCATTATTAACGAAAAATGTTTGTCACTTTGGCAGGGGATTGATTCAAGGACATCCTGTGGATGTTTAAGATTCCTATATAATATAGTGAAGCATTTACACATAATCTACACATATCCTGCTGTATACATAATTTTTTTCTAGATTACTTATAATAGCTAAAAAATGTACAGTATGTAAATCTATGTAAATACTGTATTGTTTAGATGTTTAGAAAAATGACCTTATCGAGTGATAGTATTGTACCTTCCCTCTTACCTTTTAAGGGATTTTTTTGGCCAGTTTAGATTGAAAATGTACAGGGGTAATACCTGCAGCCTAATACCTTTAGGGCTTTTAAGCAACGGGCAAGACACTCTCACAGGAAGTGTTTAAGAACAGCAAAGCAAAACAGAGCCTCGCTTCTGTCATTTGATGAAGTGCAAATTACTGTTTTTTTTTATTTATTTTCTATAATATGCATCTGTTGGGAAGCGATGAGAGATGTGTCGGCTATTTATGCTCTGTAAAGCCTTTATAACAGCTCTAATCTGATTATATTATTCTGCAGCAGAAGAAAGTTTTGGTCCTGGTTTCCGTGAGAGCCAGTTTCATCGTGGTGCTTGATGAGTGATTGATGGGTTTTGCATTTGACAATATTCTTCTTGTAAGAACTATTCCACAACAGCTGACCTTCATGTCTTTAAAAAAACAATCAACTGTTGCTATAATAGTTGTTACTTAATTACTATATCTGTTATTTCACAGTTCTAAAAAAAAAACAGTATTGCTCTACAATGTAAAAAAATAAACCATTAAAGAAAAAAGGTGAATTAGAAGGTGTGTACAGACCTTTAACTGGTACTGTATATATTTATTTTGACACTAAAATGGTTAAGCGGAATCGAAAAAAACTGCAGTTGAATTTAACACAGCAACAGAAGTTAGTCTTTATATCTGTATTAAAACGTAATAAAACTCAGAATAAAGTTAGTTAATAATAAACTGTAAGGCCATAAACCCATAAAAATCCACCACTTCTCTCCTTCTGTAAATCCTACTAAAATGTACCCGTCATTGCAGGTTCAGGACAGTGTGTCTTTCTTCTGTCGGTGACCCCAGCAAACCATGGGTGTCTGTAACTACTCATGGATTATTAAATAGTGCTGAGATGTGGATGTATAAGACAAATTAGTGTACAATAGGAGCTTCAGAATGAATCAGAAATGCTTATCTGCACCAGCTCACCTTGAGACAAGGGCAAAGCACAGAGCATGTTTATCAAGAGCAGGAAGAGGAAGATGGGCATGCTTTGGCCTGAGCTTAAAAATAAAAGTTGATGATCGACTCTCTTTACCAAGAACACGATTCAGGACTGTCACTGTGAGATAGACCAAAGATAAATCCAGAGCAGTCGCAGGTTATTGGTGTATGTGTTCTGGCTTTTCTGTGAGTGATGAGGGGTTTGTGGTCTAATCCACAGTTAAACATCATTACTTACTTCTTAGTGATAAAACCATTTTTAAACAAATTCATTTAACTTATTCAGATCTTTTTTTTTTCTTATTCTACTGGCCAATGAATAGAAAAAAACTGGAGCAGGCCTATTTGGCTGAACACAGTAGCAGAGCAACAGAGAGGCTCATACCAGTGACCTTCCCAAAGGTCATGTCACACACAAAACCACAGGATTACAAACACCTGACCCTCGTCCATGCACAATGACCAGTATTTATGTCACGTTCCCACGGCACTTCTTGAGCACAGATTCATGTCATTAATGGACGCACATTCCAATGGCACAGGATCACTTGTACATCAGCACTTCCTAGAAATGTCACATGGCAGTCAGTTGGCTGCAGGTCTAAGGCCTTGTTCACACAGGCGTTAAAATCGAGCGTTTTCTTGCGTTCGTAGCGTCCGGTGAGCGCGGATCAAACGCAGAGTGTTTTCTACACATAGGAGTCAATGAGAGTGTTCACACGGGCTTTGGTGACGTGCGTTTGTCCAGCTGCGCGCTTATACGGCATTAAAAAAAACGTTGCATGCAGATTTTTCTTGACGTTTAAAACCCAACGAACGCAAGGAAACCGCTTCTAGTGCGCTTTCTTCATGTTCATTTTACGCTTCGGAGGACCGGATATATCCCATGATCCTACATGCTATACATAGGGAAATGCGGAAAAGGGCAAAATAAAAAATAATAATTGTTGAAAAACTTACGCAGAAATTTTCGCATTTCTTCATATACCACAAAAAAACATTGTGCAGTCAGAGGGTGAACCCGGTAGGTCCATCCTAACTAAAAATAAATAAATAAACAAACACGTTTTTTTGGGGGGGTTCATCGTAACTGTTGTGTTATATGTTATATTATCTTCTGTTCTACTCTAGAGATGGGAATCACCAGGGCCGACCTGATACGATATTATCACAAAACCGAGGTGCCGATATTATTTGCATTGTGATTTTATCACGATTATATAAACATCCTGACTAAATTTTTTTTATTTTGTTGCAATTCTATACAACTTTGCAAATAATTTGCTCCTATCACACCTGCCTGCCAGTGTGTGAACAGATGAGTGTAGGATCACCACTTATTGATTATTATATAATCCTCTATAATTGAGGATTATAGAGGAACGACCACAAAGTTACAAACTTTAAATGCAAACATGTATAAATTAAAAATTAATAAAGAAAAAAAAGATTTTGGAGACAGTGTGGCAATAGATGAATTGCCAAGCAAAAGAATCACGATACATAATAGAATTTTTTTCCTAGTCTCTATTATATTTTTATTACTTTATTATTATACTCATAAGTTGTATGTAATACTATAACAGACAAGGAAAAAATCTATTTAATCACGATACGTTCTTTTTTCCTCATTTCTAATATGCTCTATTACTTTATTATGGCATCTTCATCTCACAGCATGTCATCTGTTAGCAGGCTGCTATAAGCTTTGCTAAGAATGAGGTTGTGCTTCAACAACACACACATTACCCAATGATCACGGTTATGATTTAGCCGTAAGACTTTTGTAATATAAGGTTTTGCGCAGCCCACCTGAGGATTGTCTTCTATGATGCCACGGATCTTCTCGACCACATCAATGCGCCGGTGATGATGAAGGGCATTTATCAGCTTGACTAGGTTGGCATCACCATCACAGATGGTCCAATGCTGTAGGGCAGCATATGCTCTCTCATGGTCAGCTGAGTAGCCTTTGGAAAAGGCAGCCACTTCCCGCTCGTTAGCATTAGCCAGAGCCTGGTACATGTCGATCCACTGGCTGCCAACTTGGGCTGCCACCAGTTTAAGAATATCAATACCTGTAAATAGACCAAGACCAGTGTTATAAAGATATATGATGTATGTATGTATGTGTGTATGTTTAGTTTATGTGATAAGTATCACAGCCTAATTACAACCTCTCCAACTGTACAGTAAGAGAACCCAAGCTGACAGAATCCAAACCTGAGAAGCTTGTAGTGGAGATGACCGTCTCTGGTTCCTTTTCAGGGAACATTAAAATTACCCTGGCACTGACCCATAATATATACACGTCTTAATATTTCATTCAATATTAGTTTGCTAAACTGTTTTAATCAACAGGACAGTCCAAAGGCAAGCAACATTTGGTACACAGAGGAATTGAGTGAACAATGGAGACCCATTTTAAGTGAGGCTGCACGTTTTTGTCTGGGAAATGAGGCAGCAAACCAGCTGCAACAGGTCTAACCGGGCTGGGAAACAAAGAACCTCGAAAAGTGAGAGCAGGGACTTCCCTCTGCATGCTTAATACGATCTCTGTGATGGATTTGGAAAGCTTTATCACAGCCACAACATGACACTAATTGGTTAAACCTACAGTGGTGTCACCTTCTCTCCTTAACAGAACTGCAGCATCATCTATGTGGTGGCTTTTCCCCTTGTAGAGATATCCAGGGATTTCCAACACTTGCCTTAAGTGCAAAATTTCAGTCAGAGTAACCAAAAGTTGTCTGAGGACACTTCTAAAACCGAAAGAGAAAATGAACGAAATAAATCATAAATAACGAGCTCCCTCCAGACTCTACCGCACAGACTCAGGCTCAACCATAAACTTTATGATCAACTCAAATAAAAAGTGCTCAGCCAACCATGCGTCTGAGCCCTGCACTTTTATACACAGCACCTATCAAGCATGTTGTAACGGAGGACCTTTGATCTATGCTAAAGTGGGCTTTGATATGCTCTTGAAGGCACCGTCTGGTCTCCAATGAAAGTATTCATTATTTCTACAACCACCGTGTTCAATTTAGATCTTTCCCATCAAGTTGTTTACTGGCCACGTTTAACTCCTCTAGTAAATTTACTCTAATGCCTGCAGGCTTACCAGTGAAACACACTGGATGAATTAAGTCACAGGCTTATGGGATCAAACAGCTGCAGAAAGTTTAGCTTGGCTTCTTCACCCACATGCCGAGCTGCTCAGAGGAAACGACACTGTGTGGGTGCACCTTAGATGGTTCGCTTATTTCAGGAAGTAAAGTGCTATTAAATATCTTTGGAGTTTAGAGACAGTAAGGTTTAAGTATAAAGGCACAGAGGATGAAAAATATCACGGTAACAAGATTTTGTGGGGGAAAAGAGATCGGAATCGTTATGGTAAAAGTTGTCGATGTGTTTATTATTATTATTTTTTACATTCTGTATTGTACAACAACTTTTGACTTTAAATATGAAAGTCGGTCAGATAAAGATGAAGCTTATTTCACTGGGAAACAGGGACCTCTTTAGTCTAGTAGAACATTTGGCCATATTTTGTATAAAATGTCAGTTAATCAACATGGAATACTTATTTACAGAAGATATAAGTGTTGAACAAATTAAAAAATGCTCAACATTTAGGTAAAACTGAGTTAAAGCTTACTTACTGAACACGTCGAAATCAGAACTCTTCAATCCTTTTCACGAGACAACAGCATTTCATATGTACACATTAGCCTATTCCAGTCCTCTCGTCTGCCGCTGCGACCAACAGACTGAGAGTGGCCTTCTGTCCTTTAACGGAAGCGTGCTGCGCCCAATTAGTCAACCTGTACAACGCTTCTGAGCCACACTTGCATATTCCTCACTTTCTAAAACACTTTTTTATTTCTCTTTTCCCTAATTCCCCCATCTTTTCTCTAAACATACCCTTTATTATTCAACAAAAAGAAATCCTTTTTCACATCTCACCCCGTGTCTGTCTCTAAAGTTTTGGAAACTAGACTCCATATTTAACTTAAATGCCTCTCCTCGGGCTAGAAGAGTCATTGAGAAGAACTGTTTAATTCTGTTTCCTGTGTACTGCACAGCATAACGTCTATGGGAGTCACGTGGCAAAAGAACAAACGATTCGGACCGAAAGACTTGAAGGTACCCATTTCTGTTTCCTGTAAATAACCTACGGAGGTTTTGCGATGACTCGCGCATGCGCGTCCAGTAGACAATAAACGAATCACTCAGAGACTACTCGTTCTTCACGTTAAAGACTCGTTTAAAAAAGAATGAAGAATGAGTCTGTTGTGCTTATTCATATTAATCCTTCTTTATTTGCATTAATAAGTAGCCTAACTAATACTATTAAATAGTGATAATCATTTTTTGTTGTTGTTGCAAATTAAAGAAATTGTTGTTGGTCCTTCGCCTGCTCCCGGCCGTGGGTCGCCACAGTGGACCATCCAGTCCGCACACAAGCCTGGCACAGGTTTTACACCCTTACATGCCCTTCGTTAAACAGCCATCCCATATTATCTTGGGGCAGGCACTTCATCCAGTGACTGAGAATCGAACCCGGGCCTTTCATGTGGCAGGCGAAACACCTACCACTGAGCCACCAGTGCCCTCTTACAAATCAAATAAGTCATTTTATTTATTTTTCTTCAGTTCAATCTGAAAGTACAAAATCTATGAATATTAATACTAAAACTAAAACTAAAAAGGTATTCAGGATTTATATTTAAACAATTTCAAAAACTAAACAATTTATGCTAGTAAAGTAGTCGGTTCAAATTAAAGATTGATTTTTGCCAATTACAAGAAATCTTGCTTTCTAACCTCCTAAACAGTAGGTGGCAAAAAGTGAAGCTTACGTTTTCTCCCCTGCGTGTTTAAAAACACATTCGATTCATAACTCTAGAGAGCAGTCGACAAAAACATCAAGATTATACTTACACCATCATACAAAGACAGACCAATCCACCATCGTGATCTAAACAATGGGCAGTTTACATGTGCATGTAGGATGAAAGGTTTTAAGTTGGTGGAACTTTAAAGAGACAGTTACTGTGGCTTAAAATATCAACGTTGTTCAGCTAACTTGAAAAGTGTCATTTCTACAAACTCATAAATACCAAAAAGTTCTAAATACTCATCAAGGTCTATTAGTTTGAAGTAATTGTAATTCTTCAAGTTAACAGGACTCAGTATGTTTCATTACTTTGAGCATTAGGGTTTAAAGTGCACCTTATACACAGCACACCATTGGAGTCAAAGGGCAAAGCTGTCTCCATCCCAGTCTCATGTCTTGCTGTATATCTTATAGTCTCAGAAGAGGCCTAGTCAATCCGTGACTATCCAGAGCCCAGTCCAGGGTGCAAACTAACAGGTTTCTTCTAAATGCTCCTTTTACTAAATTCTGACAACACAGAAGGTACTAGGACCATATGCAGCTAGAAGAAACCTTGCTGATCACACAGTAACTCTCTGTTGTATTTCTGTTTCATCTTGTTTACCAGTAAAAGAACATGGTATGATAATAGATTCCAGTCTTACATTTGAAGCTCATGTAGATAATAATTGCCAAGATAAGAAATATATTGTCAATGGATGATAAAGAAAAAATAGTTTTTGCTTTTGTAACCTTTAGGTTGGGCCACGCTAACATCTTACTGTCGTGATGTTCACTAGGTGCATAAACAACCTCCAGTTAGTCCAGAAGATATAAGCACTATCTTATCCACAATGTATTAGCCCCCAGGTAACTTTTTTACAAAAGAGCTAATTGTGTATTTCCAGAAATCAAAAACCAGCGGACACTCTTGCATCTCCATCAAAGGGACTGAAGTGGAATATCATGGTCCCAAGATTCTAATTTCTTGATATCCACATCTCAGAGGATCTGTCCCTGCATCATAACACTTTCTTTCTAGGTAGAAAAGTGCACAGTGTTTTTTTAATTCCTGAAGAGACTGAAGGAAGTGCATCTGTCACCCTTATTTGGGTGATATCAGGGATTGATTTGCAGTCATACTGTGTGTTAGGAGGCTGGACCTTCAGTATAACAGGAGATGTGTTTAAGTTGACATGTATAATAAGTTTAAGTCCACTTTCGTTTCAGTTTTGCACCTAAATGTCCACTGCTGAACAGTTGGTATCCTCAACAGAGTGGACTTTATATAAACTAAAACACTTTTATTAGAGCAGAGAGACATGTGGCCTTCTTGGGATGCGTGTGTTGACTGGGGACTTTACCATGAAGATAGCCTTGGAGTCGACTCTTCTCAGAGCAGACGCCTCAACTTGCTCATCAGATACAATCTGATTACTATAACTCCTAAATATTTCCTTACATCCTGTAAAATTATTTCCATATCTTTTTATTCCGTAAAGCTGCTTTGCGACAATGACCACTGTTAAAAGCACTATATAAATAAAATAGATTTAAACTTAAATTGATTTTACACACTATACACACTTTCATATACAGTAATTCTGGCAAAGTCACATCAGCATGCAGACGAGATGAAGAGGCCTTTAAAGGAGGACGTGGGGGGAACCCTGCACCAGGGCACTTCCCGTAACACAACTCCCTTTGTCTCATGCCACCATGCTTTAATACTGCACTGATAAACCCACTCACCATACAGGGAACTGGAATGATCTGGTTTAAACTGCTTGTGCTTGGATCTGAGGTGCATACACATGACCGACCACACACACACACACACACACACATCAGTCAGTGCTCGATGCTGCTGTGATGAAGTCTCACTAGTGTAACCCGGCAGCCCTTGATGCCGTCATTCCTCCTAACACTCACAGTTTACAGGAAACAAATGAGACAAAGAAACTGAAAACCACCATAAAAGCAAACGAAATGGAAAAAGAGAGATGCAGACAAGAAAAAGACTGACATAAAAAGGAAAAAATAAGAAAAATGTGAAAACTATGTGATTAGGATCAATAGCAGAATTCATGTTCAGTGAATAAATAAAAGAGAAGGAGAAAGACAGACAGGTAAATATGTGAAAAAAAAAAAGAAAAAAGAACAACATGAAAGTAGAAAGTCTGTCCAAACTTCTTCTACATCGATGAGCTTTCTGCTTATCGTCAATAGTGTCACGAGCATAAGTGTAACCCTAACCCTAACCCTAACCCATGAGGAGTCCAATGGTAACTGTCATAAGAGAACTAGTCTAGAACAGTGCACGCATATATGATTTGTATAGCAGTGGTAGAGTAGAAAAAGCATTAAACGTTAAAGCTATAGAGCAGATAATCATGTCAAAGCTCTAACACTTCGCCTCTCACCCTGGCCATTGGAGTAGTAGATCCACTTCTCCTTGTTGTGCCCAGCAGGAGAGCTGGGCTTCTTGTGAATCGCTTTCTCCATGATGCTGCTGGGGTCTTGTCTCGGCCCTTTCTTCAGCACACGTGAACTGCGCTTCACGCTGCACACCACAATCACTATGAGGAACAGCAACAGGAGGAGCACGATCATCCAGGGCAGGTGCTCGTTGATGTCGAAGTGCTTGTGCATGCTGGGTCGAGGCGAGCCTCTCCTGATAGGCCTGTAGGACAAACTGTGGCTCTTCTCTTCTGATTGAGCTTGATGATTGAACAACGGCAAGGGATCCGGCGTTGGAGAATTCAGGACTCCTGCTTCATCCGAGGGAGTCAGAATGTCTGACACTCCGAGGGCAGTTTGTGGAGTTGTAATTTCTGAGATTGCTGGTGATGGCCGGACTAAAACGCACAACATGGACAGAGAGAGAGAGAAAGAGAGAGAGAGTTAATTGTAGTGTGGGCACAAACGCACACAAACATATGTTTATAATATACACAAGATTAAACATTTCAACTTCATCACATTTAACTTCTAAATGAAGCATGCACTCAAAGTTCTAAAAAAACAAAACCTTGGATTATGAGCATAATTCGTTTCAGAAGTGGCTCGTAAACCAAACCGGATTTTCCCATAAGAAATAATGGAAACTCAAATTATTCGTTCCACAGCCCCAAAAAAAAGAAATATATAAAAATTATTAATACAAAATATAAAGTAAAAATACCACTTCTGCCCTGAGCTGTATGGGATAAGCTCCAGTGCTCCTGCAACCCTACATAGGGTAAGCGGAAGAAACTGCATCTCTAAAGTACAATCATGAACTTATTCAGTTTGTGTTCCATGCCAAAATTGAACATGGCTAAGCTTTTACTGGTGTGCAAGGCTGCTAGGGTTTTCACCTGTTTCAGTACAGTCAGTGACACTGTGTGTGCGCGTGTGTGTACGATTTTTGCAACATGGATGATTCAGACTGATAGTAAGTAGTAAGTAACTCTAAGTAAGTAAGTCTTTTCATGATAAGCATTTGCTTAGTTTTTTGCCTTTTGTCAATGGAATTAGCAAAGCCTCAAACTCCACACATGACACTAAGGAGGCCATCGCAGCCCAACACGCAGCAGCTGTGATAGGTCAGTAAATTCAGATAATATTTGGTCATTCCACATATAATCAACCAGATGTTCCAGGACACAAATCACAGATTTCCCTTAGGAAGTAATCTAAATTATTAGTCTGAATTCCTACCAACGCCCACTGCCAGCATTGAGTCACCAAAATCATATTACATTCTGAACCCTCAATTATCGAATTCATTAACAGGGTCAACTCAAACCGTTATTTAGCAATAGTTTAGGACATAATAATGACAGATACAGATTGTTTCTCATGTAAGGTTGATTATATATGGAATGATTCCATTTTAATTATTTAAATATTCTTATTACACTTAACAAATATTTGTCAAGCTGTTTGCTTTCCATTTGTTTCAGCATGTGTCAAGAACATCATTAAAGTACAATAAGGGATGCTGAAAGTGCTTATTTAGAATGAAGACAAAATGTGGAGGAGGCATTAAACCTTTCCAGGCCTCGAGCTGCAGTAATAATACTTTTAATATATTCATATTTCTTTTTTTTCCCGAGAACTGGATATTTTAACAAACTAAAAAAGAACACTGTGGGTGTGTCCAGTCACACACTGATTGACAGCAGTGTCTCCTAGCAGAGGCACTAGTTAAAACCGTAATATTGCTTTCAAAATGCTTTCATGGTCGTTTATTTTAGTTGTTTTGAGTGTTTTAAGTGTGTTGTTTTATTGATCTTTTTTAGTTCATTACAATAATTTTGTTTGTAATGTAGTTATGTTATACTACAGCACACATTTAGATTGTAGAAATACTGTAAGTATTTTTTAGCTTTATTTAAATTGTGTATACCCGTATATTTTATTTGCAGTACGACTTCTAGATTAATCGCAGTAGACATTTAATATTAAGTGCAGAAAAAAAACAACCTGCACTTATTTTGTGTAAGGGCTGAGGACAGAGCATGAGGTCACAGGAGTGCACATGGTAGTACAGTAGGGCTGCATTCAATAACAATGATTGTCTTGGCAGATGGTCGTTTTTCTCATACCCAGCTGACTTAAGCTTTTGAGGCTATATATTTGTATGATTTTATAAAATTGAACAATAAAATCAAAATGGATTTTGAAGGGATTTTAGGGAAATTTGATTAGCTGCATAGTCCACATAGTCATTCTACTAGAGGCAGCTATATCCTGTGTATTTAATACTGTGCACTGTCCTCAAGAACAGACAAATACACAGATCAGAACATTAAGTCCAGTATTGTGTAGGTTCATAATGTGCCACTGGGGCAGTTCTGGCACCCCGGGGCATAACTCACACAGGGTGCGCTGAGGTGCCTGCCACCAGGATGTTAGAGGTTAGCTAGGGGGTTTGGATGCCGTTCCAGGAACCTCGGGCTCTTCGCCTGCCTGGCCCAGTGCGTGGTGGGTTGTGGTGCACTGCGTGTTCTGGTGCCTTTCTATCAGTGATTATTTATGCATTGGTTTTTCTGTGGGATCGGACCTGCGGGCTGGCCTTTGCTCCCCTCAGGCACAGGTGAGCCTCGGGTGTCCATAATCCTGTCACCAGTTTACTGGGATATAACTGATAATCAGTGTTATTCAATTCACCTGGTGTTGGTGTTAATGTTGTGGCTGTCGTTGTATTTGCTCAATTCTTTACGAGCTCAACTAAAACAATCTCCTACTGTTTGCTCCACCTAAACTTATCTATTACTGTCTTTTTGAGCAAGTTACCAGGACAAATCTCTTCTACTGTATCAAAAAATAGACCACACTAACACATTATTGGGTACATGGCTTCCTCGCCAAGAAACAAGTGGTCAAGTGGTTAAACGATATACATTTAAATGTCAAATTAATAGAACATTTCTTCATTATCTAGACATCTTCATCAGCAAAACAAGGGGAACAAATAGAAAAAAAACAAAGGAATATCAGAGTCTGCTAAAGGGGATTTTCTAAGCTAAGTGGTGTGTATTGGAGCTTGAAATTTAACGATCTTTTAAACAAATTCTGCCTGAAAAACATTTACTTTGTCTTTGGTCTATCTGATTTTTTAAAGCTGTTTTTCATAAATTTATGAAGAAATAAATACTACTAGTAAGACATTTGTTGAACATTTCCTGACAAGGGTGTAACAACAGGATGGATGCTCTAGGCCAGTCTGAAACAGTTATGTTACCTATTCTTACCTCTGAGTCCAGGGTCAGTGCTGTTTGAGAACGATGATGATGATGATGATGCTGAGACATGGCCTGATGATGAGATGCCACACAGATTGTCCGTCTTGTCAGTGCCTTTGAGTACCAGACGCATTCCTAGAGCCTGGCAGTCTGTGTGTGTCTGGCACCTCAGTGCACGCGATGGCACATTAGAGAAGGTGCCACGTGGACACTTGCGGCAGCGAACATCCTCTAACTTGCGGACACCCCAACCAGGCAGGCACACTGGGTGAAAGAGGCACTCCCCATCCTTGGCGTAAGTGCCAGAAGGGCAAACACACACGCGGTCCGTAGTGGCTGTGCAAGGAAACTTTTCAACAAAAGGAGCTTGGCAGTGCCTGCGGCACCGGTGGCACTGCTCAACACCGTTCTCACCCCGTGTGAATGTTCCTGCTGGGCACTCGGTGCACTCTCGCTCGCTGATATTGGTACAGTGGGATGACACATATGTGCCTGCTGGACATTTGTCACACACAAGCTGGGTTCCTGTGTCAGGGTCGAAGTGGTGGTAGTGACGGGGGGACAGAGACCCCTCGGAGCCCGGGCTGGAGGTTAAAGCCTGGACTACGACATCACCAAGCAGAGTGTAGAGAAACTAAGGAAAACGATTGACATTGATTAATTGGTTTGGTGGTTTAAACATAAATAAACAGACTGAAATTAGTCATCAGTCCAGCACATAATATTGTGCTTATCGGTAAAATTCAGAAATATTTTATATTTTCATTGTGATCAATTTTATAAGCTGAATCAACTCAGTATAACAAAATATTTTTTTCAATCCAACTGATTTTGATTTTATTTGATAAAACGTCTCCACTAGAACTGAGAGAGTCCTTGTGCTTCCATAAAATAAATGAAAAGAATGACTTATTGCATGTTAAATAAAATAGTATGATGTAATAAGTATGTTAATTCATTAATGGCAGTTAAAAATTAATTAATAAAATAGTTTTTATTCATTTTTTTTAATTTGCTGAATTTGTGCCCTGAGTTTCTGTCAACACTGTCAGACATTTCTAAAAAATTAATAAAGTCAGGCATCCTGTGATTAACCAAAACCCCAAGGACCCCTTCATTACTCCCTGTCTGTTCTATAACCTGTTCAACTGCTCAGGTTCTTGTAAGTTTAATAATTTGTTTATATTTTAAAGATTGATACTATTGTGGTCACAACCATAATACACCAACACCAGCTGTCTTAAAGTATATTAAATTTAAGATAACTTTTAGTAAAAATGAATACATTTCAAGCCAGCATAAAAGTCGCAATAAAATACTGTATGCATTTAACAAATTATGCAAAAACAAACTGGAAAAGGCGTTTTGTAAAAAGAAAGTTCAGCAACCACAGACATTCGCATTCGGACAGGATTAGATTTCTCAGAGGACCTCAGAGTTTGCTGAAAAACAGTAGGTAATTTGCATTGGAATTTTTACAGAGGTCGTGTGAGAGAAAGACAGACATGGCAGATTCAGAGTCTGTGAAACAGAAATTTCTCTAACGACCCCCTGTAAAACTAGTCCCGTCCGAATCAGGCTTTAGCTAATGAAAGTTAGAGAAAACCCCTAAAGTGTTTAACAGTTAAGGAGTAGGTCTGTGGTAAGTTACAGGATCTCTCTCTATATATATATCATGTAATATATATAATTTGGCTTCAGAGTCGCTAATGCTTATCTACGAGGAGGAGGGAGGGGGCTACTGTGTAGGACAATTTTCACACAACTTCACACGCGCGCACACACACACACACACACACACACACACACACACACATGCACAAACACACACTGCAGGTGTTTGGTCATTATACTTGGACATAAAATTTTAAAAATGCTTTCCGCGCACATTCATGGTCACAATGTTATAGTAAACACTAAACGTGTGCACGGATGTTTACTATACAAGTGATGTAAGCGCACTGACCCTGAGCATGGGAGACGATTACCCACAATCCCACAGAGCGAGAGAGGGAAGAACCATTGGTTCAGTTGTGATCAAGTGACGCTCAGCAGACATAGTGCATGCACACTACTCGTATTCCAAGACCTTGCTCGTTTATCAAGATAAAATTTATTTCTAAAATAGTTTTTTTTAAGTTTTTACCAAGTTATTCGCAATCCAAGGTTCAACTGCATTTTATTTGGCCAGCAAATTTTTCTAAAAGTTAAGTAACCTAAAAAGCTGTGCAGCTTGTTACTTGTAACTTTTTTTTTTGTGTCGTCAGTCAGACAAAAAGTGTGGATGTGACTTGAATGTGGATGTTACCTGTGATGAGGTAACAGTGAACAGTGTGTATTGAACATTCCTATTTAATCCATTTACATGTAAATACTTGTAAATACAGTTCTATCCAAAAAACAGAATAGTGTACAGTCCAAGCACACAGCTAATGAATAAAGGATTTAGCCTAGCTAGCTCAGAACCTACATTTCTAATAGATCGTTTCATAAGTATTCTGATCACAAAAATGGTAAAAAAAAAAAAGCCCATTATAAAAGATAAAAGAGAAATGCCCAGATTACACTGTAGCAGATGACCTTTAAGGTTAAACACTCACTTTGATCCAGGGGAATCATATGACCAGTAAAGGCCATGAGATCTTCACCTTACAGCTATTACATTTTTAGGAATTACTACTGAAGGTGTTAATATGATTTAAAATAGTCAGAGCTCACAGCAGGACCATGGATCCAGGAGTCATGTGATCAGATTGTAATGTTCTTATCAACAGGTGTCTGTTCAAATACTACTGAATGCCCATCATACATATCCTCCATGGTTACTGCATGGCATTCACTAGTGTTTTGCTCTGCGAAAAGTGCTTTGGTCTAGAGTAAAAGGTTCAAACCTACATTTTTAGCTACCTTACCTACAGCTAAAGTTAAAAGTGATCTGTTATGCAAATGCACTTTGTAGTCATTTTTAGATATTCAGATGGGTCTCCATTGTCTGTGATGAAAAAAAAAAAAAACACTCTGCTTTTTGTTCTTTTTTGTATTGATAAAGCCAAATACATTTTCCTCCCAATGTGACCTCATATAAGAAGCAGAGAGCAGATCAGCTCTACTGTTCTCTGACAGGGCGTGGCTCAACAGACGCTCATTTACATAGACACTGGAACAGCACATATGGAGGAGGAGTGAAACAGAGGATTTATTATCTGAGGGATATGTTATCTGAAGCATCAACACACACACACGTATGATAAAGCAGTTATGTGAATAACACCAGATGGGTTAACGCAAGCTCATCATGACTGGGAGAGATGAGTCTAGCTGTGAACAAAGAAATGACGATCATACGGAGAATTTTTGAGCTCTAATACATTAATCACAATCAATAAGACTCATTAATCAAAAAAGAGAAAATACTTTATCCTGTGAAACACCACACTGCACTGGGGGATATTCATTTATGTCACTTTTTACCAAATATATGTAGAGGACTAGACTGACAGATCTAAAGTAGCTGGGGTTTAGACATAGTAACAATATGGAACATAGTGATGAGACTTCCATGAACAGCTCTTTTATAGCAGATGGGCTGTTTAATGCATCACCAAATTTTCTGTAATTTACAATAATTATTAGCCATGACTGGCGATCCTGACATGCATTTTTGCCCTGATGATAAATTTCTCTCAGTATTATGTATTATGTACTCTGCTAAGTGACTCAGCACATCTTCAGGCTGACCCGTGGGTGAGGCTGGATGAGAAATTGATGCAGCCGATGTGTTTGCTTTTCTTCAGCCCCATATTGCACTGCTGCAGTGCTGCATGACAAGTCACTGAAGAAGCACCGCATCTCCGGCCTTCCTGCCTTAGAGTCGTATAATATATGGTACAAAGTCAAGTTTGTCATGTTCGTGAGACAGGGTGTGACACAGGAAATGCTGGCTGTGACATTTTCCACAGGAGTACAACACAGGAAACACAAGGTCAGGTGTATCTCATCATGTCTACATATCTAAAGCTTCGCTCTTTATCTTATCTGCCTCAAAGAACAGGATGTGGAATACCGTGTTAACAAGTTGCCATGCACTGCTCTTCTCGATCACACAGTGCAATGCCACGGAGTACCTTAATTAATATAGTAAATTATGTTTTAATTTTAAAAAATTTTTTCTTTTTTTTTCTTTTTTTTTGGGGGGGTTTCCCGATTTTCTCCCTAATTTAGTCGTTTACAATTCCCCCAATCACTAGGTATATATATACTATATAATATACTGTGTACTTAAATGTCTGTATTTATATGTTTATGTTAAGAAATTTCTTATGTGCTTGTTCTACTTGAGTTTATCCCATCTATACAGACAGGATAGTAATAAAATTTAACTTAAGATTTCTTCAATAAACTTAACTTTGATATTATTCATAATTGGATCATTCAGGATTCAGAAATGTTTCTGATGAAACGGAACAACATTAAATATTAAGGAACCAGGAAATCAGGAGTCAGGAGCAGGGACAGCAGCGCACCTGTTGTTGGCACATCATACCCAGATCAGAGCAACAGACCCAGCCGTCACTGCCTGTAGGCATTTGTGTCCAATTTCATCTCACTGTGAGCAACAAACAAATCACTTCCTCTGATTATTTCTTATCATGTTTAAATGTGAAATAATAATAATAATAATAATAATGACCATTCTGCAAAACAACATTATTCATCTTCAGCCGTCTCCAACAGAGAAAAATCAGCTGTAGCTCTGCTCACTTTAACAGAGTTTTGTGATGTTTGATATGTTACATTAAAACTTCCTTATCTCTTTGTTTTATAACCATGGTGGCTTTGAAACCAGCAAGAGAAGATAATGAATCAACCAAGATCTAACCACACTTATAGTTTTCCTTCAGGCTGATCTGATGTCAGTAGTGCACTAGAATCACCCAGGAACAATAGCTGCATTAAAGGAGGAAATTGTCTCTCATAGGAACATCATCAGTTAATAAAAAAACTTTTAATGTTCTCATATTTTTAGTGTACACACGTGCTGCAAACTCAGAGGCGCTCAAGCAGAGCATTTGCTGTAATTTATACTTTTAAATACATTTTGGAGAATGGAATTAGATATGACCGAGGCCACCCTGTACATTCTGTAATGTGTGTGTGTGTATGTGTGTGTGTGTGTGTGTATATATGTAACATAACTAGTGTAAGTACCTGTCGTTGATGGAAAAAGTGTTTGTAGAAGTATTTAAAAGGTTAAAGCTACAAATAAGCTGATCAGCTTAAATGTACGCAGTATTATTATTGTTTCACATGACATGTCTACCTAACTCTCTGCCTAATTTATTAATGCAAAGAAATAAATTTCCGTAAGTTTGAGTATATCGTACCTTGTTTACACTAAGTTGTACTTCTTTCATCGTCAGCCAAATAAACCTCCTAGTTTGATAACCGGAGAGTGAATCAGAGATGAGAAATCGAAAAGGTAAATCGGATTAGGATTTGTCATAAAACGACTCCAGCGAGTTAAAATAAACTTTTTACCATTTCACCTGTGTTATTTCAGGAATGAAAATAATAATCCCAGCAAAATTATTCAGTATAGCTTTTCTATTTAATATTTATTGGTGCAGGTGTTTGTTTACATTGAGAAAGTATCTTATTAGTAGATTATTTTAAAGTATATTATTAAAAACCGCCACATAACTGTTCATAACATTACTTTTACTCCACATTTTTCTTTCACTTTAGGTGCAGGTTAAACTTTAGCGCAGGCAGATATCTAAGTACAGTACTGCCGATGTTTCATTAAATTCTGTCCAGCAGTCAATTTAAGACGCGCCCACAGTCTGATGCATGTGCAGTACAGTGTCGAAACTTCCGTTTTTCAAAACTGGTACAAAACTGCAGATGACTTCCCGTCTACTCAACATTTAGATTTTATTTATTAGGCAGGTCTAACTACAGACAAATACCAAAGAACTGGCTCATTAAATTCGGTCCAGACAGTTTTGCGTGATGCTGTGACACAATCTGCCTGGACAGACAGACAGACAGACAGACATGTAGAATTTTTCAGAGACTGCTTTTGGGTCCTCCGATGTCTGAAACGTGATGATAAATGTGTGTGCATTACTGCCAAACAAATTGTTGTGTAAATAATTCCATTTCGATTTGGACCTGTGCAATTATTTAATCACGGTCAGGAAGTTAAGTTGGGTTTGTCAATAATTTACCTATTTGTTTATTTTTGAATTTATATTGTTTAATTAAATATTTCTGCAAAACATCCCAACCATGTGATCATGTGTGACATTATTTCCTGATAGCCTAGACAAATATATGTAGGGTGTGTGTGTGATGCATTCACACACACACACACACACACACACACTAGGTTTGAGATCATCATGGTGACATCCTGACAGTAATAAAGTGAAATCAGTTGCAGTGTGAGATGATGGAGGTAATAAAAGCCCCTGTGTGAGTATGGGAGGTTCAGTAAACAATACAAGTTGCTGATGGTGAACTGCACAGGCAGCGAAGGATTCTGGGAGCTCGGAAACAGACAAACACCCCTGCATGAGATGCCAAACCCAGTAAAATGTCTACACGGGTCTGTACAGGTGCACCGTGAGGTTATGAGGTTAATCCCCCTGAGCCCCGGTTACAGTCCCGGATAAAGAGCCTCCCGTTACTCACCGGAGCTGCCCAGCCCATGGACATGGCTGTGTCGGGTTTGTTGCTCTTCACGCGCGCCTCCGGAGAGCCCAGTGCGCAGAGGGGGAGGGGGAGGCCGCCGGGATCAGCGCGCGCTCCGCACGGTGCCGCAGCCGCTCCTGCCTGTGCGCGCGCCGCTGCCGAGTGACTCCGCTCCGCTCTGTGTGCTCGTGCTCGGGCTGCGGGTGCGCTGGAGGTGAGAGAAGCCCTGCGCGTGGCCTTACTGCTCGAAGTCCCATAGCGGTGATGTAGCCGGTGACTGTTGCCTCCTCCGGTCCGTCTCACCCGGGATCCACTCAAAGCGGGTGGGCTCTGGAGACACACGTCACCACCGGAACTACACACACACACACACACACACACGGCAACAGCGCCCCGCAGAGGACACACACACACACTACAGGGGAAACACACACACACACACACACCACAGAGGAAAAACACACACGGTAACAGCGCACTATAGATAGAGGACACACACACACACACACACACACACACAGTAACACACTACAGAGGAAACACACACACACACAGTAACACACTACAGAGGAAAAACACACACACACACACACACGGTAACACACTACAGAGGAAAAACACACACACACACACACACACAGTAACACATCACAGAGGTAACACAAACACACACACAGTAACACACGGAAAAACACACACGGTAACAGCATACTATAGATAGAGGACACTCACACAGTAACACACTACAAAGGAAAAACACACACACACACACACAGTAACAGCGCACTATAGAGGACACACACACGGTAACACACTACAGAGGAAAAACACACACGCACACACACAGTAACAGCATACTATACATTGAGGACACACACAGTAAGACACTACAAAGGAAAAACACACACACACACGGTAACACACTACAGAGGGAAAACACACACACGATAACAGCATACTATAGATAGAGGACACACACACGTAACAGCGCACTATAGAGGACACACACACACACATGCATTGCCTATACCCAGTTACAGTACAAACTGGAGAACACTAAGACAACTTCTAATTGGGCCGATAAACACACACTCACACAGATACACAGACTCAGATAAACACCAATGTACCAATTTCGCACACAAACCTACACAGTTGTTTTTTGCACTATATTTTACTGCTGGTATTTAAGAACTGTTTATTTGCTGGGCGAACAATGGCTTAGTGGTTAGCACTGTGGCCTCGCACCTCCAGGGTCTGGGTTCGTTTCTGGGGTCTGTGTGTGAAGTTTACATCATCCTGGTGCCCCGCTTCTGGTTGGTGATCTCGTCACATGGATGCTCCGTTCCTCTCAAGGTTTCTTCCTATTACCATCTCAGGGAGTTTTTCCCTGCCACTGTCGCCCTCGGCTTGTTCATCAGGGACAAACTGACCATTTCGATTCATTCACATTCCATACAAACTTAAATAATTCCTTTGATTGTGTAAGGCTGCTTTGGGACAATGCCAATTGTTAAAACAAATTATGTTATACAAATAAAATTTAATTGAATTAAGTCTTAGGCATAGGCACCTATAACACCCCCCCCCCCCCCCATAACACTTTATCCTATATACAGATAGAAATGATTAAGCAGTATAGACTGTACTATGAGTGATTGGGTGTTTCTCTGCTCCTACCATGACATTAGTGTCATGCTTGAGAACTCATCACCCTGACCTCATGGCCACTGCATACTGTAATTCACCAGATGGTTTTGTGTGCCAGCCTTGGAGAAAGGTACTCAGAAGTCATGACAACAGTCATGAAACTAGTGAACTATCTGAGAGCATCCTCTGCTCTGCAACATCGTTTATTGCGCTCATTCCTAATAAAGGTGAATGCAACATTTGATGATTTGCTCCTTCACAACAATGTCCAGTGGCTTAGTAAAGAGCTGGAGACATTTCTGTTGGATCAGAAGAGTGCCAAAGCCAAACCGTTTGGGGATTCCTTAAAGACTGATGAGGAAATGGAAATTGTTGCCTTTCTAACTGACATTACTCCCCATCTAATTGACTTTAATATGAAGCTCCAGGGCAAAAACAGCACAGTGTGTGACCTCATGTCAGCTGTTCGTGCTTTCCAGAGGAAGCTGGAGGTGTTCAAATGTGACTTACAGCAGGACCTGCTTCACTTCCCAAGACTTTTGGATCAGACTGCAGGCAAACATCACCATAACAATTATGCTGAATTTCTGGACAAGCTGATTAAAAATTTCCAAATTCGCTTTGAAGATTTCCCTCTGGGAAAACAAGTCTTGCTGTGCATTAAAAATCCATTTCTGTCAAAATATTGCAGAATTCTCTAATGAAGCCACAAAAGTCTTCCAATGGGCCAGTGCTGCTTCTCTGCAAACAGAGCTAATGAAGCTGCAAGAAGACCTAGCACTGCAGGAATCTCACTGTGACTTTGTCACCTTCTGGACAAGTATGGTTACTACAGCAGATGTTCTTCTCCGGAACCCTCAATGTTTCCCTCAATGTACTGCTGTGAATCTGCCTTTTCAACCATGAACATGGTGAAAAACACCCTTACCAATGAACATTTACATCAGTGCCTCCGTCTGGCCCTCACACCTTTTATGCCCAAGTTCAAACAATTGGTGACACAAAGAAGGTGTCACCTTTCACACTAAAAGGCCTACCATGTTATTTTTTTGTGTATAGTTTTTGGATTGCCTTTTTTTGTAGTTCTCTATTTGGAATTTGATCGTCACTTTTCCAGACCTCAGACTGAATGGAAATTTGGTACTGTAAGTGGACCTTTCAAATTTATATTTGAGTAACCCTGCTGTATTGTGTGATGCTACTGTTTGCACAATCGCACAAGTGCCTTTTATGTTGTCTTTTTGTATAGCTCTTAGGTAGTTTTTGCTAATTTACGGTATTAATTTATGTTGTTTAAATTTTTGCTAATTTACGGTATTAATTGATGTTGTTAATTTATGTAGTAGGACCTTGGTCCTGAAGGAACACGGCAGCAGTGCACTACAGAGGACACGCACAAAAAAACTTTCCTTGACTTTGCTAACGTTATGGCATAAAACGCTTGCTATGAAATTATACTCAGTATTCTGTTTATTTTGTTTTTGTCTAATTCTGTAAGCTAGTGACGCAGCAGGGCAGGGTAAACATAAGTAACACTCGCCTATATGAGTGGCGGTCATAAAATTGTTATTATTGATAAAAAAAATGAAATATTGGTCGTGAGCTTAGTGCTTATCCTCGTGAGTTTAGTTCATATCTTTCACCTAAGGTGACACGCTTCTCCAAAAAATCAATGAGCTTGTAAAAAAGAGGCTTCTTCAAAGACAGAATAATTTTGGCAAATATTTCTGAATTTAATAATACAAAGTTTGTGACCGCCCCTCGTATTAAATACATCATATTATAAAGAGTTAACCGCTGTATACCTTTTTCCTCGCGCGTTTAATGCCGCCCCAATAGGGTTTGATACAAAACAAGACTTTTAGTTTCCTAATATGAGATAATTCTGTATTTTACTGAATGAGAAACCCTATTCTGGACCCAACTAGATTCACAATATCAGATCCATGATTGCATTTATGATCCTGGCTTGATTTACCCGAGTTACCAGCTTTACGATTCGATTCACTTCAATACTTCATGATTCAATTCACCAAAGTAGCTTAACAATTTGATTCACAATATTGTCTAAACCATATTATTTGATGCACAATGCCAGCATAATGATACCAGCTTCACAATTTGATTCACCATCGAATCTTCATGATTCAATTCAATACTATTTACATCATCATCATCACGTAAACAGATTTCCGATCAATTCAATTCACCATACTGACTCACTTACTCTCACGCTATACCACTTTATCCTATATACAGAGCCTATCCCAGGAGACTTAGGGGATGAGGCAGTGTACACCCTGGACATGGTGCCAATCCATCGCAGGGCACACAAATACACACAGGCTGAATCCCACAATACGGGCCCCCCAATTAGTCTAATCTGCATGTGGTTGGACTGCGGGAGGAAACTGGAGGACTCGGAGTAAGCACAGGGAGAACAAACATCATGCACACAGACCGAGGCGGCAACTGAACTAAGAAACCGGAGGTGCACGGTGACTGTGCTAACCACTTAGCCATTGTGCCGCTACATTACTGACTTCATGACGTAATTTAACAATGCACTGACTCTATAAAAACGGAAAAATTATAGATTGCTAAACACAAAGGTTTGAAGATTTAATCAAAAAATACTACAGATCCAACCTAGCTTTAAAATAAATGAAATGTTGATTGAAACATTTCTTTGGAATTACACTGAACTATAGACACCACAGAATACCTTTATTTACATTATGTTTGGAATACAATTATTACTGTAGAAACATCTGACACTATTACATATGTCTAAAGAATGTTCGTCTTTATGTAATGATGTATTTATAGTAAATAATGTATGTAAGAATGTATTTATACTGAACATATAAATAAATAAATCAATAGATTATTGTCTTAATTATAACTGAATACGTATAACTATAAATAAAGTGCTCCTGGCTGTGGTGTGCAATTCTAATGCTACTGAGATGTTCATTTTATACACTGTATTATATAGTAATGTGGCGAAAAAGATTACCGACTGTATCACTCTGTCTTACATCAACAACCACAAAAACAACAACAAATAAGAAACTCCTGATCATTTTAAGAGCAGACTCGTTCGTGACCAAATCACCCCACACTGTGGTGGAGTGTGTGTTGTTTGCAAGCTAATGAAGACCTCCTTTTAATTACTATAACATGGTCATGTAATCCAATAACATTTGACCTGCAGAGCTATCCAGTCCTGTGCTCACATTTATTTTATTTTTATGCTTCAAACTAGGGTAATGGGGCTGCTTTGTTACAAACATCAAACATTTTATCTTTTATCTTTCCTGAAATCACAGTAATGCTAGCCTTGGTATCCTGTTATAATTAGAAAAGCTGAACATGATCTCTGTAACATAATGTACTTATGCAATATAATATAATGTACAGAGAACTCTGCAGGAACAGGGTGAGACACTGTGTCCTTGACTAATACATAACAATAGCCCTGTATTGTTGAAAGGGTGGGTGGGAACACACCCTGCCGCTTGCCCTGCCCTAGTCACAGTCATGTGATATACCAGCCAAGCCACACACTCCCCACCCAGTGCTAACAAATCTCTGCTAAACCATTCCGAAAATTACCAGCTGTGACAGGAGTAACCATCACCACTATTTATGCTTTTGACTCCTTTGTTGAATGTTATATTATAAAAAGTGTGTAAATGTCTTGTATACCTCTGGACCTAAGTAGCGACCGGCACTCAGCACACTGCAAAGACATGAGGGGAACTGCCTGCGTTCTGCTAGTAAGACCAGGATCCTTAGAGCCCCAATAAACCTGCCCTGCTGTGGGGTCCAGCGATGGCACCATGGGGGAAGCAAAATGGGGAAGGATTTTGGCATACTGTATACTAAGCACACAACATGTGCATGCCAAAGTTTTCAGCTCTGGTGGTCACATCCCCTACAGCGTGTCTACTGGCTCTGGCTTTTTCTATTCTGTTGACTGGGGCAACACATTTCAGAAATGTAGTCCTCAGCCAGGCTCCTGACAAAGTGAGAGTGTTGGTGTGGTGGCTTTGAACCTGTTCAGTGGTCCTGGCCAGAACTGCTCGGATATCAACCAAAAGCTTGAGATGAAGGTGAATGAACAGTCTCATTCCTCCAGCATCCATAACCCAGTTTCTATAGAGGAATTATCGAGAGCGTCCTGAGCAGCTGCATCACTGTCTGATTTGGGAATTATGCCATCTCACAAAACCCTACAGTGCATAGCGAGGACAGCCGAAAAAATCATTGGGGTCAAAAAAAGGTTACAAATCATTTGGGTTCACATCCAGAGTGTGTAACAGATTCTACCCACACGACATCCGTCTCATCAACAAGAAAGGACTGGACTGATACACACACATACTCACTCAGATCGACACACAATCACCTTAATACAATAGAACTGGAAAGACACACACACACTCAGAGGAACACCATCTAGCAATTTTACACACCATGCAGAATATTTACCAGCTGTTATTTGCATAATAACAATTATTAGTTATATAACTAACATATGTAAATTCTGTCCAGGAGGAACATTGTTTCCTTTCACTGTGTACTGAACTGTATAAGGTTGAAATGACAATAAAAGCCTATTGGACTTGACTCTCCTGTGGAGCTCATCCAGGTTCACAACCTGTTCAATCTGACAGACAGTCAGATGATCCAGCTACATCTTTCTTTTTTCAGCAGGCCACTAGCTGTACTTCATCAATGAGAATATCAGACAGCGATACATCACTTTGGCCAGCCACATACAGTACTAAATCTGTGCTTTAAAACATATCCAGCTCATTGGAGAAGAGATGAGAGCGGACAAAAACACCAAAGAGTTACCTTGACAAAAAGAAAATCACATTTTGTTATACTTAAATTTAATGTTGCAATATTTTTAAAAAAGAGAAATAATCACTAGGGGGTGAATATTTTAGGTATCCTTGTATTGTGTGTATTTTGCACACAGTACAATGTTTCCTAATGGTAGGCATTAGACATGGGATTGAAGAGTCAGCTCCTCATGGCCGTGATGGCGGTCTGGGCATCTGGTGGGTGCATGTCCAGAGTAGCTAAAGCAGAAGACTAAAAGGGAAAATCCTCGACTTTTGGTGTTTTCTGGCATTTTACATATTTAAAAAAACTGGTAAAGAGATGAACTTCTATGTATTTTTAATCAAATCAGTGTAGTATGATGTGTGGAGCAATTTAAGGTTTGAATCAGAATCAGAATCATGGTCAATTTGAAAGAGATCCAGTATTTCTCTGTGGAGAGAAGAACCCTCCAGAAGAACAACCATTTTGTAGGATCATACTCAAAGACTTGAGGTTGGAATTGGTGCCAAAGGGGCTTCCACAAAAAATGGTTTCTTATGGTCTAAGAGTCCTCCAGGTGCTTCCTGGTTCTTGCAAAGTACAAGTCATAGAAACGTGCAGTGGAGCTCCAATGACTGTTTCTGCAGTTTTTTACTGTTTTCTGCAATCTGTCCCTGTCCTGTTTTGTGGCTGCTCCAAACCAGACAGTGATGGATGTGCACAGGACAGAGTTGATGTTGTGTTCCTATTTCAGGTCATGGGAAATGGTAGTTCCTAAAAACTTGAAAGACTCCAAGTCACAGGATTGTTGGATATAGTGAGTAACAGCTGCCTTACCAAAGTCTCAGGTCCAAAGTAAGGGGTGTGTACACACAAAAAACATTTAAAACAATCTGTACATTTCCTCCTGCTAGAAGACAAAAGACTGTACTGTATCATATCATCTGCGCATTACTGCTGCACCAAAGTCAGTATGACACCTCATTATTATTATACTGTAACATTTTCGTACACAGTTTTTCAGCTCCAGGTTGTTCTGACTGCACCAGAGCACCGGGCGTTCCACCTCCTGCTGATATGCAGACTCCTCGCCATATAGTGAAACTGTTTCATTAAACAATGACGGGCTTACTGAGCCTTAGCACAGCATATGTACCGTGTATAAGTAAATGTTTATTTATGTTAGCAGTCAATAGCAGCAATCACATCTGTTCACCCATCATCTATTGAGTGGAGTGAAGACACAGATGCCAGGATTACATTACATTTTAAATGTTTAGCCACATAAACATACCATCATATTACATCCATGTCTTTTAGATGTTTTGTATTATTGTTTGTATTTTACACAATAGTTTATTTTTGAAATTGTAGGTCTGTGCTTCCTTTTCATGGTTCATCATTTTTTTTAAATCCATGTCTATATATTCATACAATAAAAGACTTATCCTACTCAAATGATATAGTGACCTCTGCTGGACAACAAGTTTCCTAACCATTACTTCTAACAAAGACTGTGTCGTCTTAATAATAGAATAATCACCTTGTCACCAAGGACATGTACCATTGTAATGCTCTATATATGTTATTACAGTTACTGTAATCATCATAAGCAAGTGATCCTGTTTAACCCTGAATAAACACCATCAGCAGTTTTTAAATGAGCTTGATAGATATCTGGCAGGCGCTGGGCCACTCCCTGCATGTAAAAAACCTCTTAAATTCTTCACATGACTGCGCTGTGAGGTGGATTGGCTGGATGGAACTATTTTTCACCAGAAAACTCGAGACCTGTATAAAGGTCTGTAATTCCTTTATGGTGTGATGATGAGGCCAGAGTGAAACATTTTTCAGCACAATTCTAACAGGCAACAACAAAAAGGCTTCTAACTTGTAGATAACTATAGCCGCAGTGAAGCATGGTGGTGGCAGCATCATGATACAGAGCTGCTTCTCTCCAGCTAGTACTGGAGCTCTAGTCAGGATAGAAGGATGATTTACATCGCTACATATTAAAACACAAAACCTGCAGGTGTCAGTTTGGATGAAGAAAAAGCCCAATAATAAAACAATAAAATAAGGTTTTTAAACACAATAAAAACATAAATCCAAGTCAACGAAGAAGATCAACATGTAGCAATGGTCCAGTCTACAACCTGGGCAGAAGGCTGTGCACTGGAGATCCCTTTGCAGATCCGGAAGGGTAAACAAGCCTTTGGGCCCACATGGTCAGACGTGTAAAGATTTCATTGCACATATTCTCAAACTCCCAATTAACCAGGGACTACATTCACATCAGGAACAAACATGCAGTCAAATAAACTCACACAAAAACAGACAAAAGACTGAACTGTATCATATCATCTGCGCATTACTGCTGCACCAAAGTCAGTATTACACCTCATTATTATTATACTGTACTTTATTCGTACACAGTTTTGACTCTAAGCCTGTGTTAATCTTTGGCCTTATCACTGCCTATTGTTCTGTTTTTAGTAATAATTCCACTCTCGCACTGTTTGCACACACACACACACACTCCTTATGTCATCTTTTGTGTAAGTCTCATTCAGGTCGGTGTGACCTCGTGTCATTTTGTCTTGTATTACGCATCACCGCACCGTGATCCTGGGAGAACGTAGCTTTGTGTAGATGTGCTTCGTTTCAGCTGATGATAAATGCCACATTACATGATATCACATACTGCACTCCTTTTTTCAAAATAATTTTTCAATAATAACTTTAAGATTGTGTTATTTTCAAAACAAGAAAACTTTAGTGACTGCATTCTGCTCTTTAATCAGTAACAGTGTTGGTCTGATTAGTTCATACAGGAAATTGCTTCTGTGCTCATGATTAATTTAAAAACTTTATTATTTTTAATTAATGATTAACCTAAATGAAATCTATTTAGAGTAACATGGTTATCACAATGTCATGAGATGAATGTACAGAAAAAATCAGAACTTTTCTTCTTCCTTCTTCCTGATCTTCAGGAAATAAGGATGATATAACTTCCTGTTGAGCATGCAAAATGTGGAATGTTCGGAATACTTCATAGGATTTAGGCTACATACAGTTCTGTATAAGGGATGGCCTTTTATGGATTCAGGATTTACACTTGAAACCAAAAATATACGTATTTGGCATATTTTAATTATTCTTTTTAAAAGTGAAATGTGTTTGAACAAAAAGGGCTGAAGATATTATTGAAATCATTTTAAGTTGTTTATATGAAACATGCACATGAGGTGCTGTGATGGTTTTGA